>NC_062529.1:3187471-3427471 GCF_022655615.1 Tachysurus fulvidraco
GACACTGGAGACTCCTTCGAGAAAAAAAAATGAATTACAAACTGTATATCTATTATTTATTTATTTATTTATTTATTTATTTTTACAGGCAACTCATGTAAAGCTTGTGCATCTTGTTCCTACAGAAGTGCACGAAATATAAACACATTTGTATTTGTTAATAAAAATTTAACAACTAAATTTTTTGTTAAATGTTATATATTTTTAAAGCAATTTTTTTATTTAAAAAAAATAGAATAGTTGTTAACAAATTCATTATTTTATTTGAATCATTTTAATAATTTTTGTCCAATCGACATCAAGAATCAGCAAGTCTGCTTCATTTTATTTATGCCGTTATAACAAAGACATCCTGGTTTGCACGAGTAGAGTTTTGTTACTGATTTTTTGACCTGAGTTTAGAATATTTCATGGAAGATATAAAGACAGAAACATGTAGATCTTATATAGACGTTTAGTAGGAGCGAGTGTGCTGATTCGGTTCCGATTTTACTTTTTTTTGGTTTATTTTGTTTTACGAAAGAGCTTGGATGAATCTTACAAGCTGGATTTCTTAAAAAACAGAGCGCGAGACATATCCATACATCTCCCAGCAGCCCCCAGGAGCCTGAGCTTGGCTCATGACAGTGATGAATTTGCCTTGGGGATAAGCCCCACTTTACTGGAAGTGAGCGATGCAAATGAAGAATAGGAGAAGTTAGTGTCCTTCACACATTTCCATTTTCACATTAATCTTTCTCTCTCTCTCTCTCTCTCTCTCTCTCTCTCTCCCTCCTTTTTTTTCTCACCAAATTTCTCACCATTTCTCTCTCAGTCTTTGTCGCCCTCCTGTTTAATATTTTGCATATAAAATTCAGCCGAATCAGATCTCTGCTCTGATTCTATTTTTAACGCCCTCATTAACTACAGACTTGTAAGTATATAACATAGGGAATGTGATGGGTTTTTTTTTAATTGCAAAAAATGGTAGCAAGGCTGTTTAAAGATGCAAACTGGGGCAATAAAATACGCAATATTTTTTTAAGAATGTGCTACATTCAATTCAGGAAATAAAATTAATTTATAAATTTTACATAAGCAATTAATTAGACATTACTTGTTAATTTATTTATTTAGTTTATCTCTTAGCCAAACAACATTCGACATGTTCCAGAAAAAAAGGATCTAGAGATGAAAATGGAAACGTGGAAATAGTTTAGTTGTTAGCATCTAAGAGCAAGAACTTTATTTGGCTGTCACTGGAAAATTATTTCATATTAATAAAAAATTCAATGGAAGAAATAGTAGTGGTATTGAGACAAATGTTAGACTCAAATTTACATCCGATGCGAGGCATTTGCTCTTCATTAAAGCAGAGATTCAGTTCCTCTTGTTAGCAAATTACGAGATGACTAGCATGACGGTGAGACGACATGATTAGCTGGAAAATTAGCAGAGTGTACAGATGACCGAGAAAAGGTTTAAAGAGCTGCTGCATCGGTCCCACTATAAGCAGGTAGCCAAACAGGATTGTGGATAATGTAGTAGACCATGGGGAAGTCATGAACTAATAGTTAGAGAGTCTGACTCCTAACCCTAAGGTTGTGGGTTCGAGGCTCTGGCCGGCCACGTCTGAGGTGCCCTTGGCTTAAATGGCTGCCCACTGCTTTGGGTGTGTGTTCACAGTGTGTGTATGTGTTCACTGCTGTGTGTGTGCACTTTGGATGGGTTAAATGCAGAGAACAAATTCTGAGTATGGGTCACCGTACTTAGCCGTATGTCACGTCACATTCACTTTCATCAGTATCAGGTTCAATTAAAACTGTAGCATTAAATAATTAATAATCAATAAATAAACTTGCAGTCATGGTTTATCCCATTTCAGACTCTGACACTTTTGTGATTTTGGTGTCGTGAATTTTAGGAGCAGGATCTACTGGTTCGGCTCACAGACCTGCAGCAGGAGGCGAACTGCAGGAAGAAACGTGTCACCGATTTGGACCATGAGATTCACACTCTGAACGAAACCATCAGCACACTCACCAAAGAGCTGGAGCTGAAGGGGAAAGAAGTCCTGCGTGTCCGCGGCGAAGCCAATCTGCAGATCAGGTCTGATTACTAAACTGTAATCCAAAACCCACTCACATCCAAATAACACTCTTAAAGCAGCTGCTTTATTGCTAACTGAACTTTGATTCTGGTATCATCGAAAGCAATAAGGAACCAATGAGAGACAATGTTAACAAGATGGGTGGATCTAAAAAAAGCTCATGTTTGGAAGCAGCTGCTCAGATGTTACACGTTCCAGCCGTGACATTGGAACAATGGAACAAAATCCAGAGGGTTCATTGCCTGAGATTAATACACACGGCAGCCATTCGTGATAAGCATTCTTCTCAGCAGTCGTTATTAAAGGGACACTAAAGTGACCCCTGAGATTCACTACAGTGTTATTAGTCTGAAAAGAAAACACTTCGTGTTATACTTCGTAGCTTACATAACATAACTCAGGCTAGTGATGAAAAATAATACACAGGTTGTCTTCGAAAATTCAACGAAAATCAATTTGTTAAGTAAAGACAGATCTAGGAATGATATATTAACATTATACATTCTAGGATGATATTTTAACGCAAAAAGGTAGCAGTAGGCAAACTAACCGGAGCTGAACACGGAACAGTTGAACACAATCACGAGGCAGGGAAAGGTTTTAGGTACAGCTTTACCTCTTTGTCACAAAATGCTAATGACGGAGAGTGCTAATTATACATCATGGCACCAGTTTAACGCTAATCAGGTTGCATTTTAGAAATTCTTTGTAGAAGGGATTTTTTGCACATCATAATATACAGTAGGAGAAAAACTGAATAAAATGGAGTAGGGTTGAGGAAACAAACGTGTAAAAAGTACAGAGGGAAAAATCGTAAGTGAAATGAAATGTTTTCATTGTATTCGGGCAAAACAAAAAAAGGACAAATTTGCAAGTCTAGCGTTTGTGTGAAGGAGTAATTTAGTTGAAGGGCTATTTTTCTAAAAACTCTCCAGCAGCACAGCAATAAAGGTTAATTCACCAGGCATTAGGAGGGCAAAGGAAGTGATTTTCCCTGGCAGGCCTGAGGTGGAGTGAACCGCTCTCTCTCTCTCTCTCTCTCTCTCTCTCTCTCTCTCTCTCTCTCTCTCTCTCTCTCTCTTTCGCTCTTAGCAGTCAATTTTTTTCACAGAAATTTTTTTTCATAAGCCTGACCACATGAGCAGGTATTATGTAAGTTTTTCGAGCTTTAAAGCACATGTACTGTATCAGGTAAAAGATTGATCTCTCTCTCTCTCTCTCTCTCTCTCTCTCTCTCTATCTCTCTCTCTCTATCTCTCTCTCACCCACACCCACTTCTTTCCACTATCAGTTCTTTATTAGTTAGAAACATTATCAAATGATTTTCCTTTATCACTGTAGATTTCTTTCTCGTTCCGTCTCTCCTTCTCCGCTCACAATATTACTAGCATCTCGCTCCATTTATTAAAATTGATTCTTTAAACAGCTGGAAATTGTATTACATTGGATTTTTGAGTGCATTAAAATAATCTTTCATCAGATCTTTCATTACTTAGTCCTAGAAATAAAGGACACACACACGCACAGGCACACACACACACACACACACACACACACACAAACACACACAGAGACAGTTTATGGGCAGTCCCTTGTCACTGTGGTTGTACATTGTAGTATTATTTATTGCTGGTATTGCAATAGTGCATCAAAGATGTTTTAGGGTGGTGGGAAGGAACCGGAGAAACCAGAGAACATGGACACAAGGAGAACATCCTGAAACGGTTAAACTAATTATGTTGGGTGTAGTAACTTATCTAGAGATTGCTTTATTAAATTAGTTAAATGTCTTTGCAGAGGGCATGAACAAGATCTGTCTAAAAGGCACGAGAGGGAGATCAGCGAGCTCAACGCAACCCATAACAGAGAAATGCAAATCATGTTGTCGGATTTTAACAAAGCTCAGGAGCTTCTGAAGGACAAGATCTCTGCTCTGCAAGTCCTGTAAGCTAAAAATTACCTGTTTTATTTATTTTTTTTAATTGCACTTTACAATATCGATTTTTGAATTTAGCTTAATTGCAACGAGCTAAATAAAGTAACATTTATTTACAAGTGTATAAGTGTATATCGTCGCTGTCGGGCGGAAACCTCCTATGTCCAAATTTTGTCAATTTCATATTTTTTCACATATCAATGCTATTGGTCAGTCCCCACGTGGGTCTGTTATTTTTACAAGTTATTAACCAATGGAAAGTCTTGAAAATAGTTTGAGCGCAAATCTCTTAATTACACTGAAGCCTTGTCTCTTGTCAAAAGGCTCAACGTGACCGCAGACTTTATTGAACACTGCTGGCAACAGCGACGTCTATGTCCGTACCATTCTTATCAATGACAGCATAATCTTGTATCTCCCTGCTCCCAAGTCATAAAGCTTGTACCTCCGATAAAACGTCACTTTGGGAAAATGTTGTGTTAATGTTGGTACACTACAGTACTGAATACGATAGCAATATAAGGTATAATAACAACTTTAACGATACAATGTTTAATAACTCAAAAAAAAAAGCCATTTTTTTAATTTCCTGAAACATAATGGTTTTGGAGATACGAGGATTCCGCCCGACAACAACGATATACTTTATGTTTGGGTTTATTTCTGAGTGAATGAGATTTCAGTCATAACATTTTCATTTTGTTTACTTTAGCTGTCTAGTTCTGTTGGTTTTGGTCTCCCAGCCACCTCACCTAAACTGATATTAACAGATTTTTTTTTTTTAACGATTTCTGTTGTGTAGTTTACAATGCATGACATGCGAATGCTCTTGTGTGTGTTTGTGTAGGCTGGACGGCACCGAGGATAAGTTTCGAAACCGTGAGAGCCGTCAGGAGGATCTGCAGAGGATCGCTGATCTTAGAGAGATGGTGGCTGAAAGAGAGTCTCTGGTTAAAAAGTTGGTGGTGAGTGGGCGCTCAGTGCTGCGTGCCTTTACACGGTCTTCTCACACGCGGTTTTACATGCTGACTCTTTTGTTTCAGGACGATAAGAAGTTCTACCAGCTGGAGTTGGTGAATCGGGATACAAGCTTCAATAAAGTGTTTAACACCAGTCCCAACGTGGGGGTCATTAATCCGCTTATAAAGGTAATAATAATAAAGTCACTCGGAATTAATTACAAACACTGAAAGGTGTAACAAATGCAATCTGTGCCTTTTAACCCTTAGTTTATGTCCCTATTTCAAAAATATGTATTTTTCAAATGCAAAGCCATTTATGTTAACACCCTGATTTTTTTGTTTGTTTGTTTGTTTTGATTTTATAAATTTTTTTATTTCTTTCTTTTTTGCATTAAGCCAAATTCTGACTCCTGAAATACTGATGCATCCCATCTCCTAAAAAATAGGAATGTATTATTGTGCATGAGGTTTTTCTATTTTTATTTTATATCTTCTTCTCTTTTTTTTGACTCTTAACTGTCAATCTCTCATTTCCATGAAGTGTCCATGTGATCTCCTGTCAGCATATACTTTTAACCCTTTAGTTCCTACATCGATCTCCCCCTTTGCTTTCCAAGCCACTCTCTCTCGAGTGGTGTCTTCTTTCTTTCAGCTAACCAAGCTGGAAGCTAAAAGCTAGTCCTATATTAGTGGGGGGAAAAAAACGGAAAAAAAAAACGTTCTGTTTGTGTCCTTTCGATGTAGCATAAGAGTAGAAAAGCTGCAATCCGATTCGTCAGCTCTCCAAACCTAAGTGTTGTGGAAACGGAAGGGCCTACCAGCCTAGAGTCTGTCCCAAGTTCCCCCAATCAGCACGCAGAGCACAAAGCTCCGTCCCTGACCCTGCCCACGCAGAGGTGAGCCCCGCCTCTTCGTCCAGCGTCCGTCCTCTCTCACACACGCTCACCATGACGAGAGGCGTACCTGCCATTGGTTTGATCACACAGCCATAACTGTGTTTGCTGTTAATTTTTTTTTCACTCTTCAATGCATCTTGTTGACACGATGCACAGGAAGAGTGTTTGTGTTGCGTACTGATTTGAAGCATGGACATTTTCGGCCATTTATTTCACTATCATGTGCAGTATGAGCAGAGAGTGTAGTACATTCACTAAATTCCACCTAGTCACTGGCGCACACATACACACTTTGTGATCGAATATAAATTTTAACGCCCTCGTTAAATAAAAAATAAAATTGCCATTGGAATGGAAAAGTGAGCATGCCATAGAGTAGATATCCTCCTTTTCTTGTGTCCATTGTTTTTTTGTTTTGTTTTAGTATTTGCATGTTTCTAGCTGTGGATGTGTGATGCATAACAATACTAATGTGTGTCTGTTCCTTTTCATCTTTCTCTCATGTCTTCTGTGTTTTTGCTTTTCATTTTTAAAAGGAGGTTTTGTTCAACGTGGGAAGTTGGAGGTTTACATGTTCAGCCTTTAATTTTAGAGCTACATCAATAATCACACTGGAAAGCTCCTGGCATTGAGGCGGGTTATGCGTGTGCTTAGGTTGACTTTCCAACAATCAGATAATTACATTGCCCCATGACACATTTGGTAGCTATTGTACAATAGCGTAGTCCAAGCTAGTAGGTGGGAATTGCATGGCAGTGTCCAAATTGTGGAAAATCTATGTCAATCTTGATCATGACCATAACATGTATGTAGGTTATACCTGTACTAGGAACTTAAAAACATACATAAGACAAAGAACCTTGAACCTTGAGTTGTGCAGGGTTCCCAATTTTGTGTAAACAGTGTAAACCCTTAGCCTTTAGCCATAGGCTAAATACAAGGTTTAGAACGAGTTCAAAGTATGGTCTATTCAAATTGGATTCCTTTTACATTTGGATGCATTATGATTAATGAAACTGAAAATGAACACCTCTGGGACTTTAATCCTGTCTGAATGTATTATATCTTTCCTACAAATTTCATGTGCATGCTTCTGGGGGAAAAAATGCCATATTTTACCTGTTTTAAAATGATCAGTATAAAGAAAATCCTAGAAGCTAGGGTTGGGGTAGGGTTGGGTTGGGTTGGGTTGGGGCTACAGTTAGGGTTGGGTTTAGAGTTGGGCTTAGGGTTAGTATTGGGTTGGGGTTTAGGGTTGGGTCAGGGTAGGGTTGTGGTTAGAGTTAAGGTTGGGTTAGGGTTGTGGTAAGAGTTGGGGTATTGTTAGGCATGGGGTTTAGGGTTGGGGCTACAGTTAGGGTTGGTGTTAGAGTTATGAAGGATTGGGGTAGGTTTAGGGTGTGGGATAGGGTTAGATTAATAGGAATAGGCATAAGCTCTACCAATAGGCTTGTGTGGCTGTAGTTGGCAGTGGAGAGAGAGAGAGAGAGAGAGAGAGAGAGAGAGAGAGAGAAAGAGAGAGTATTCCACCCCAGACTGACAGCAAGGTCAGGTTTGCTCTCTGGGACTCCAGATAACGTATGTCTGTGGCATTGTCGAGATTCAACCTTGTGATCAACGAACGTTTCTCTGTTCTACTTCTTACACATTGGGTTGTTTATCGCTTCACTGTCCAGCAGTCTAATATTTCCAGCTTAACCCAGGTGTGTTCTGTGTCTCCGGCAGCCCTCGTGAGAGCGACGATCAGACAGCAGAACCCGCAGAACTCTCGTCTCAATACTTCTCGTTCTGACACTTTCCACCTGAAGAGCATGTGAAACAGCACTTTTCAGTCGTCCATTAGTCTGTGTTATGCACTTCACTGTGAATTTCACTTCCTGTTTTTATTTCAATAATAATTATGATAATCACAATAATAAGAATAATATTATTATCATACTTTTGACTTGGGCATTAATGCAATATGTGAGGAGAGTAATATCCAATTTAGTCAGATCAGATCAGATCATCTCTTCTTGAAGGACCGAAATTACACTGTCTTGCCAGAAACTTTATTTACAATTAATTGCACAATTAATTGTTTATATTTGTATTATATTGTCTTGTTACAAACAATAAACCATCAGTTATAAAATTATGTTTGTATCTTTAAATCTAAAGTAGGAAATAAGTGTGAATCTGCATTTAATGTAACAATGTACAATTACATAATGTACAATTATACTGTAACGTGGCCTGTATTTATAAACCTTTATTAAAAAATAACAGTTAATTCGATATTTTAATATTTTATTTAAACAGAATTAAATGCGGTTATAAAATGTAAATATAAAACCATAAAATGTAACTATAAAAGGATAAAAAAAAAAGTATTTTTAGTATTTTTTAAATGTAATCATTATTGTGTAAGTGTATAATGTATAAGCGAAGCAAAACACTCTAGACCATGTAATTATAGGAAAACAATCAACTTCAGAGTCAGTGATACACTGGAACAATGATCAACGATCCATTATTAGTAAATCTTTTTTATTTTAGATTTATATGGTTACTAAAGAAAGGATTACACAAACTATTTGGTTTCATTGTGATTTTTCTACATGCTTTATTTACAAAGTAGGAAACAAAAGCAAAACAGGATTTTTTTATTTTTATTTTTTGGAAGCTAAACTATTGTGTAAAATCATTTTTCTAATAGCTCAAATTTTTTGCTTGGAAAGAAGAGATTCCAGAAGTGATTAAAATTTTGCCCAGCCTTCTCCTGTTATAAGTTTCTTTTTAAGCAGTTCTTTGATGAGGTTGATGGTCAATTCCGGGCCAGAATTATTTTTTTTTGCAGAAGCAGAAGCCAGATACCAAAATGAGTGAGATCCATTGCACAGCGATATTGTGAACATTGAACATTCAATATATTTTATAATTGTTATACATCTAGAAAAGTATACACTTAAAAATTACACATTGCACCTTTAATTTTATTTACTTGATCCTATTATTTCTGAGACAGTATCCTATAATGAAATTTTTTTTTTTTTTTAAGGATAATAATGTGTGTGAAAAATAAACATATGGACATCTGGAGTAGTGATAAGGTATATGAAAATGATAAGAAATCAAAATATCTAGAACATTCTATAATGCTAAATTCGCAATATGATCACACACTGTGATGAAAGCTAGCAATAATGTGAGGAAAGTCCTGTTCTTGGGTCCTCGGGATCCTTTTCCACATGTCGTCCTCCATCTTCACAACAGCAGAACGATGATGTAGATGAGGAGCAGGCAGATGAGGATGAGCGAGAAGTTGATGAAGAGCTCCTGCAGGTTGCGCTTGGTCTGCGGGTTCACCTCGATGACAGACGCCCTGCGTATGGCTGAGCGGGTGATGTTTTGAACTCTCTCCATCGTGAGCAGAGGGTCAGGGACGAAAGGACAGGAGGTGAATAAACCGCCTGAGGGACTGAGCCACGCTACCGTCAGCTGCTAGCGCTTACTCCTGTCTTTCATCAAAGCAGAAAGAGAAGAGGGGATCATCGAGCTATTCAGAGCAGGTGTGAAAGTGATGACAAGAAATAAATACTAGAAATACTTGGGGGTATTTATAGTAAAGCGAGATTATGTGGTGAGGGAGTAGTAAAGAAGGCCTATATTTGGGGCACATCATGTTAATCATGTTAATAAGGAACACAGTGTTGATGAAATAATAAAATATTAGTGATTTTGGTTCTGATAAAGGACTAAGGATACCACTGGCATCACTTTTAGTAGGTAATTGAAAGGCATTGTGGGTAATGTACGAAACTGTTAAGTATAATATAAATAGTCCAAAGATGTATTGACGAAGAAAAAAACTGTTTCATTAGAAGATAAATTCAATGCTAATTCTCCCAGGCTGTATTTTTTCTTTAAAATAAGCGAATGTATATATCTAGATAATATATTAGACAATTAGTTAATACAAGTAATAATTTACACAGTTTATCAGTCAGCACTAAGCTAAAATCGCTAAGAATTTGTTGGCTAATCGTGACTTCGATCATCGCACGCTTGCTTAGCTTAAAGCAATGCTAGCTGAAGCTGAAACGTGCCACAGTTACAGGACGGCCTTCAGATTTGTGTATTAAGAATGATTTTTATTATGAAATGAAATATTTATTCCTGCTATTATGAAAATTCACATGTAAACATGGTATTGTTGAGAAAAATAGTGAGGTTAGTGTGATCGTATAACCGAGTTTGCATGATGATAAAAGCTTATATGATTCCATTACTTCTAGGCAACTTTAGCTAAAAAACTTTATAGCAATCTTTTTAGCCTTATGCAACTTGTCTGAATTTAGTTTAGAATCAAATGATTGACAAAGGATGTTTTTTAAGACTGAAATGTTATGAAATAACTGTCACATAGAGAGATTAACCCTTAAGTCCATCACAATTTGGTACTCAGACAGACAAAATGCGCTTACCTGGAAAAAAGGAGACATTAGCAATTTCCTCCTGATCACAAAGAATTAAACAGGACAAAGCTTGTTTGCTCTAGATCATTTTTTGTTGCAAGGAAACTGGTATCTACCCAAGGGAACTCACATACTACATACATACATTTACGACATTTCATAGACACCCTTTTCAAGAGAAACTTTTTTTTTATCTCATTTTATACTTCAACTAAGCAGTTGAGGGTTGAGGGTTGTGGACCTGGGATTTGAGCTCACAACCTTCTGATCTGTAGTCCAACGCCTTATACACTGAGCTACCACATGCACACATCCGACGATTTATAGATGACTATCAGCACAATTCAGGTCTTTGGACTGGAGGAGGAAACTGGAGTACCCAGAGGAAACCCCCTATGCACAGGGATGCATGTATGATGGACAGACAGGACAGCAGCGGGGATCATATCCCCAATCCTGGAGCTGCAAGGCGAACAAGCTAACCACTAAGCCACCATTCCCAAAATAATCCATCCATCTGAAATAAGCTAACAATAAGCTAAATTCGACTACTGCATTGGTTGCTAACTTACTAGTCCACTTGCGGGGGTAACAATAATAAGTTTCATCCATCGCTTTGTGCCTTTTATATTTCCTATGAATACAATTCAAAAGCTTTTCAAACAATGTTTTCATACAGTATTGCCCTTGCAGAAATTCCTGGATATCAAACATATCTTGATAATGTGATTTATAGACTATGGGTCTGAGATTACAGGCCCTTTTATCTTGGCTAAATATACATTTGCGAGTGATAAATTTACAATTTATACTGTGATCACTGAAATGTGTGAATATATGAATATTTTATCCGTGGTCTACTTCCAGAAGATTTCTTGAATCTGATGTTGTCTCGGGGGGCACGGTGGCTTAGTGGTTAGCACGTTCGCTTTACACCTCCAGGGTCGGGGTTCGATTCCCGCATCTGCCTTGTGCGTGTGGAGTTTGCATGTTCTCCCTGTGCCTCGGAGGTTTCCTCCGGGTACTCCAATTTCCTCCCCCCGTCCAAAGACATGCATGGTAGGTTGATTGGCATATCTGGAAAATTGTCCGTTGTGTGTGTGCCCTGTGATGGGTTGGCACTCCATCCAGGGTGTATCCTGCCTTGATGCCCGAGATAGGCACACGATCCCCATGACCCGAGGTAGTTCGGATAAGCGGTAAAAAATGAGTGATATTGTCTCAAACGTTTAATCCTTTCAGTTCTTCATATTGCTGAAATGAAGATCTGGATTGCCAAAAAAAGATGTTCATGACTTTTTCTGTGAATTTAAGCCTGCCCCCGATGTGATACGTTACCGTTGATGTAGTAAATTACACAAGGATGTACAGTAAGAGTCTATTAGCGAGTATCATGAGAAAGTTTTCCTGACAGATGTCTTTATGGTTTTTCAGTAACATGACAATCTGAACTTTGGAAAGATTTGGAAATTTTCCGAAATTTGGGAAGAAATACTGTTTATAGCTGCTTTAATTTTAGAGGTAACAGGTATAAACTTGTTTCCTCAACGATACACTCGAAAAAGTGTCATTCTTTAACCGATGAAAATTAAAGTAAAAGTAAAGTTGTTATAACTTGCATATTTAGCACTAAATTTAGATTAGATTAGCATAGATTAGATACATTATAGTATAAAAGCACACATTCTTTATATAAAAGTCCTGCCAGTTTTACAATAACGACTAACAAACCTCAGTGTTTACAAAGCCTGACTTTGTGCTGTATAGTCATTTGAATAAAAGTCATTCACCAGAGGGGGTTTATTACAACATGCAAATGCTTCACAGTGTTCATATGTGCTTTTCCTTATAATTAGGTGACTTTTAATGTTTATATTCTTTCTTATAAACAGGTATTTTTCACTACTAGCATGTTCAGTAGTTCACCAATGTGCACTTTGTTCCACAACTGATCACCGAGCTCTATATTAAAGCTATATAGAAGAGATCGATCAGTTTGTTATACATTAAAAAAAAAAAAAAAAAAAAAAAGAATACTGTTGTCCTTCTCGGTGATATAAGAAGAGTACAAATGACATAACGAAGGTTTTCTTACCGTTAGAAGTGAAGAAAGATGCTAAAGGTGAACAGAAGTGATCAGAACTTACAAGCTCGAGATAGAGAGCAGAGCAGAACAGTTTATCGTTTGGGTTTATACGAGGAACAGAAGGGGAGGGAGAAAGTCACAGCGTGACCAGGAAGAGGAGGACCCACACAGTTTCGGTGACCTTTGTGAAACTGAACAGCTACAGTACCCATGGGTGACAAAGGTGCCAGCCTGCATTACTCACCTGTACCTGATGCAGGCTTTATTCTCCTTAAATTCTTCTGCTCCTTCAAGCTGTTTACTGTAAATGAATCTCACATATATAAGAAAGCAGAAGTGTATTTGAAATGGAAAGTATGTTTATTAATGAGTCTTTATGTAGCGTGGTTCATGTTTTACCAGCATACCTGCTTCCACTGATTTATTAATAGCAATAACTTTAAAGCGGAAAAGAAAGGAAATATCTCGGTTTGGTTATAGTCTGTTACATGGATATCTTCTTTAACACAAGTGTGCAGGATTCTGTTGTAGAATTATTGCATTTATTCAGCAGTCCTTGGATGTCCAATCTTCTAATGTCTTTGTGCCTATTCTGCTAACGATATCCTGGATATCCTAGAAGTCACCTGGTTTTCTAATCCGATTCCCTGCTGACTTTAAGTCATATTTCATCTGTCTTCTGATTGTTTTTCTTCCATGCCTATCTGAATAAGGATAAAAGATATCCCTTTGGGGGATGACCCAATCTGCCTGTAAGCCTGACCCAAATAATCAGACTAAACTGAATCTGCTGTGTAGTATTCGAGTATACATAAATAAGGACTGCCTTTTTGTTCCAGAAATTATTTTTACATGACCACAGTTTAATTGTGACCATTGTATCATTAACTCAGAGTCTATCTATTAGCAACTTGAGTTTAACTTTTACCATCAAAAAAAGTGATTCCAGAAATCGACACATGCCTACAAGATAACTTCTAACAACTAAACACATCTCATATAGCTTTTAGTACGACTAGTGTGTATTAGACTAGTGTGTATTAGTGACTAGTGTGTATTAGAGTGGGGCTATGATGGAAGAGGTAGATGTGTGTTACTGATACGGATGGTTTTCTATATCGCTTCAATCATGTTAGCATCAACTTGAAACAGCTATCGCGTGGCTTTTAGTGTGTTTTGTCTGTGTGTGTGTGTGTGTGTGTGTGTGTGTGTGTGTGTGTGTGTGTGTGTGTGTGTGTGTGTGTGTGTGTGTGTGTGTGTGTGTGTGTGCCTCACCAATTCCACCAATTCCACTGAGAGTCTCCCAAAATAAGTTTTCTTTGTTCTCACAAATCCACCTCACCCTAAATAAACCCTGCTTCACATAGTTGTGGATGACCGACCCAGTGAGAGCAGTCTACAAGTTTTATTGCTGTTCTCAAATCCGTATCACATCTACACTCCAAATCCCAAACGGTCCTGTTCGTTTACATTATCGTAGTGCACTGAAAAGACAAATGACCTCATCCTGTGAGGTAGAGAACCAGGAAAAATGTTCTTCGTATCAAAACCGATGAGGACTTCAAATAAATTCATCAGCGAGTACGAATATGAGATCACCTCAGGGAAGCTTCAGACCAGCAGACTCAGAAATATCTGTCTGATTCACCGAGCATGGATCGAGTGCTGTGGCTTTGTGGAAATCCATATACTCTTCATTTAAAAAGATCCCAGACGTGATGGTGCTGCTATGCTTAATGGATACAGGCACGTAATCACATACCATACAGTATGTTCATGGTCCATGTTATATCTGCACTCATTAATACTTCAGCAGGAAGGAATGGTGGTTGTATTTATAATTGGCTTTTACAGACTGGAGGCTTGCCAGCCATAATGGAAAACATGGCTTGTTATGTCCATGCCAAGAATTGATTGTCTTGTATTGCATTCTGTGCACAATAATATGATACCATACCTTGTGTACCGGATGTAGATCCGGTACCTGATTTTTGTAGGGTCGAAACTTCGGCACTGTTTTGAAGTAAACGGAAACAACAAATTGTTAACTGTCAAGCAGGACCTCATATCACAAAACTGCCTGAACTGAAGCTTTAAATTACAATTGTTGCTTCTACATAGCATATGAAACATCTAAAATGGTGTTTGCAATCTTTAAGTTAACTTTTTAGAGAAATTCTAGCTTAAATTTATGAAGGTCCAAGTGCATAATATAAGAAACTAACTCATTTTTACCATTTTTTCTTACTTTATAACTATTATTAAGGCATGATTTGTTGGTGGAGAGCTCCTGCCTCAAGTGGAAGAGTTTAAGCATCTTGGAGTCTTGTTCACGAGTGAGGGACGGATGGAGCGGGAGATCGACAGGCGGATTGGTGTATCTTCTGCATTAATGCGGTCTGCAAGGCGAAGCTCTTTATTTACCAGTCGATCTACGTTCCAACCCTCACCTATGGACAAGATCCCGGATACGGGCGGCCGAAATGAGTTTCCTCCTCAGGTTGGCTGGGCGGTCCCTTAGAGATAGGGAGCTCGGGAGGAGCTCAGAGTAGAGCCGCTACTCCTCCACATCGAGAGGAGTCAGCTGAGGTGGCCCGGGCATCTGTTCCGGATGCCTCCTGGACGCCTCCCTGGGGAGGTTTTCCGGGCATGTCCAACCGGGAGGAGGCCCCGGGGAAGACCTAGGACACGCTGGAGGGTTCTATGTCTCTCGGCTGGCCTGGGAACGCCTCGATATTCCCCCGGAAGAGCTGGAGGAAGTATCTGGGGAGAGGGAAGTCTGGGCGTCCCTGCTTAGACTGCTGCCCCCATGACCTGGCGACGGATAAGCAATAGAAGATGGATGGATGGATGGATGGATGGATGGATGGATGGATGGATGGATGGATGGATGGATGGATGGATGATTTGTGCCACTTTACACATTACTTCTCTTGATTCAAGAACATATGAGATACAAATTATTTTTTGTACATCATTCATGTCAAAATTATGAAAGTCTCATTGAGGTGCTTCAAGGTAAAATAGTCCAAGTAAGTACATGTGGCTGATCACGAGAGGGGATCTGGTACAGATGGCAAGATGATTTTTAGAAAATTAGAGTCACTGTATGAAAATGATTATCCAAAATCAAGAAACAATCCACAACTGGTTCTGTAAGATCAAATTTTTCCCAATTCTGACACATAATTATGAGGGAATGGAAACCTCACACCTTGGTAGGATTGTGGTTTCGATTCCCACCTCTTCGCTGTCTGCATGGAGTTTGCCTCTAGGTTCTCCGGTTCCCCCCAAATCCAAAGACAATCATGTCAGGCTGATTGGTATCTTTAAATTGTTCATACTGTGTAAATGGGTCTGCAATTGCGTCCAGGGTGTCCCCTCCCCTACGATGGACTCCAGGTTCCCTGTGATCCTGTGTAGGATAAATGAGCCAGAGAAATGGATGGTTAGATGTATAATGTATGGGACAGATGTTCCTGTTAAACTGGTTGTGAGAATATTGCTATGCAGTTGATGAGATACATTTATATGGATTGATGTACGTTTTAAATTTCTTATTATACTTGCGTATTATCCGAGTAATATCCTCGAATCAAATAGCTAGAAAAGACATTTTGAAATGTCATGATCTAACATCTGGGCACGTTTAGCTTGGTACTGAGATGACTGGGACTATTAATTAGTTCACAGTCCCATTGTGAGATATTCTGTGGATTAAATGTCTCAGCTTGGCAATATTTATAGGCCATAATGATGATGTCATAATAAATTTAATATCATGCATCTAGTAATAAAAGCTTTCCCTTGTTTGGTGAAAGCACTTCCTATTCCAGCACAGCACACTAAACAAGCCCTAACCGTAAAGGTCATCCGTTGTTTCTAACCACACTCAATGAAATGCAAATGAAGAAAGACACTCTCTGGTTTTATCAGCAGCAAAAAAGCAGAAATGACCACTGATCGAGGTTGCTTATTTGTATAAGCCATGTAAATGTATCAAACATTGTATTTACTGTATGCACCATCAACACATGCACTATTTATACTGGAAATGTCAGAATACTCAGAAATAAAAGCGCTCTTGTCAGTTGTATGGTTAAAAACAATTCACTATTAATGCTATGAAATCTAGGGGCCTATAACTTTAATGAAACAGGAGGCTTGAAATTTCTCTTCGGAAAATAACTGTATATTAGAACGTATCTCGATAAGCAGATGACGAGATACATTTTCATTTTCATTTATCTTGTTAAGCAGATAAGGAGATAAATTCTCATTTGAATTTATCTCATTAAGCAGATATAATAAGATAAATTCTCGTTTTCATTCATCTCGTTAAGAAGACAACAAGATAGATTCTCATTTTTATGTATCTCATTAAGCAGATAACAAGATAAATTATCATTTTTAATGTATCTCGTTAAGCAGATAACGAGATAAATTCTCATTTTCATTTATCTTGTTAAGCAGATAATGAGATAAATTCTCGTTTTCATTTATTTTGTTAAGCAGATAAATTCTCATGTTCATTTATCTCATTTAGCAGATGAGATAAATTGTCATTTTCCATTTATCTCGTTAAGCAGAAAACAAGATAAATTCTCATTTATCTTTCCATTTATCATTTTTCTCATTCTCAACGTGAAATTTAAATTTTTTAATTTCATTAAAGTTATAGGGGTAATGAAAATTACAGACTATGATGATTAATGACCATAATAATAAACCCACGGTCCATTGTATAACATGACATTATCAACGTGTTTACCAACCTCTTATCTATAAGAGAAGGTTTTCAATCTTCAGGTGCAGGCCCTGAATCATGTTCTGTGGTGAAAAGAGGCAGAAAAATCTTGCTATATAGCGCCTCCTAGTGGATATTAGAAATAATGCATTTTCTTCAGCTCATATATATTTGATAACACAAATCATGTGTTCCAATTAAACATTATAGTTGTATACTGAAAAGTTCTGTAATTAATTATAATAATTAATTATATTAAAAAATACTATACTAAAAATATTTAGTTTGTATACATGTATGAATACAATCTGATCATATCTGTACTACATCTGATCTATGATGTCATAAAAAGACCACAAAAAAAAAACTTTGTCGTCATAGAGTTATTGTAAACATTACCTTATCTCAACCAATCATCTTTGATCAATTAATTATGGAACTAATAACACATTTTTTTTAATAGTTTTTAGATTTATTGGAGTCTGGGCAATTTATTCAGCCATATACTGAAATTCTTTATAGAGCATTTTTGATTCTAATAAACATCTATAATAAAATACAGTATATGATGTGTATATAACAGTCATGGAAGATGTTTATATTCTTAACTACTTAATCCAAAAAAAAAAACCCGAATCTTATTAGAACTACAAAATACTGAAACAAAGTGTACATTAACAACAAGTTATACACAGAACCAATAATTTGAGTCAATCAGAAGCAGATCCTTGTGAACAAACAAAGCTTCGGATTCGGATCGTCTCTTGCAGTTATAGTGTGTGAACGCATTCTTGATCCTTGACACGAATTTGCTGAGCTTCAGCCTCTTCGTCAACGTCCAAAAGAAGACCAGCACACGTCAGACGCTCCCTAAGCGCTGTACCACGTGACCAGTTTTCTAAACGGGGAGCAAACATGGCGGCCACGCGTGTGGAGCTCCGAGACAAACTACAGTGTAACTGCTAACGCTAGTTTAACGTCAAGCGCGTTTTTAAACATCTTATAGTCGAGGTCTGGCTTCCGGACGCTCCTCATAAAGCTGCAGCATGGACGACGGAAATAAAATACAGTTTCCGTCCCTTCCTGTATGCAAGGAGGACCAACTGGTATGTTAGCTTTGTGAGCTAATGGTAGTTTCTGACAGGAATAAAACACATAAGTGTGTTTATTTCCTTGTATGACAAGACAACAAGGTCTTAATTACAAGTCGGAATTTCCTGGAATGTGATAAAGTGCCTGGTTTGTTCGCTACACGTCTGTTTAGTCACGTTTATTAACCTGATAAGAAGATGGCCGCATCCCAAACCACTGCCTGTTGGATATGTAAGGACACTCGATGAAGTGCCCGTATGTAGTTAATACTGAGTGGATTGGGACGCGGCGCCAATGTCTCAGAAGCAGCATTACAGTTTGTTTAACCTGGCAAAGATTTCCTGTATGACTTTGTTGTTTTTGTTTGTTTTCCTACAGGACTGGTCATATCCCATGCGAAGAGAGATGCAGGTGATGAAAATGATCTTATATTATTGGTTTTACAGTAAACAAATATTGACTGTGTCTCTAAAACAACCCAATGCAATGTTTTCTAGGAAATCCTCCCCGGACTCTTCTTAGGGCCCTATTCTGCTGCGATGAAGAGCAAGGTAACATGAACCGAACTGTGAAACTGTTGGAGGGTGCGGGTTATTTTAATGTTAGTGACAGAAGTTCCAGCTTGAATATTCAAATCACAGGTTTACGTCAATGCACTCGATGGTGCAACAGTGTATGTGATGACGGGGACGATCGGGTAACTAGAAATGGATAAAAGCGCAATTTGTCATTTGTGACAATAGTAATTGCATTCTTTTGTAGAATAAATTCACTTCATGGCATGTTATGGGAAAGTTTGCTTCAGCACGTCGTCTGAATCGTTGTTTACGTTTCTGTAAAAGCATGACACGGATGGTGTTATTCCCAATTGAACTCACAACACCGAATGAAATACTAGCAAAAGTAGGATTTATAGAATTAGGCCGTCTAAAAGACCCAGCTGCTGCTTTGTGGAAATATCCATTTCAGTTGGCTTCTGTGTGTATGCATTTCCTTAATCGTCACATAGTTCTTAATTTTTATTTTTTTTTAATAATAGCTGGCTATGCTGGAGAAGCAGGGCATAACTCACATAGTGTGTGTTCGACAAGACATCGAGGCCAACTTCATCAAACCTAACTTTCCCCTCCGGTTTAGGTATGTCATTTACTTTAACGTTCTTGCTTTATGTGTATGTTTATATATAGTAGGTTCAAATGCTGCTGTATCATAAAACAAAGTGGATAAGATGCGTACAAATAAGTTTCAGTCCCAGTGAAGGAGGCGTGGCCCATGTATTTGTCACTCTTAATGCTGTCACTCCTAATGAAAGAGGTGTGGCCCATGTATCTGTCACTCTTAATGAAGGAGGCGTGGCCTCTGTATCTGTCACTCTGAATGAAGGAGGTGTGGCCTATATATTTGTCACTCTTAATGAAGGTTTGGCATCTTTATCTGTCACTCTTAATAAAGGAGGTGTGGCCTCTGTCACTCTTAATGAAGGAGGTGTGGCATCTTTGTATCTGTCACTGAATGAAGGAGCCGTGGCCTGTGTATCGGTCACTCTTAATAAAGGAGGTGTGGCCTATGTATCTGTCACTCTTAATGAAGGTGTGGCCTCTGTCACTCTTAATGAAGGAGGCGTGGCCTCTATATCTGTCACTGAATGAAGGAGGTGTGGCTTATGTATCTGTCACTCTTAATGAAGGTGTGGCATCTCTCTCACTCTTAATGAAGGTGGTGTTGCATCTGTACAAGTCTCTATTAATGAAGGCGTGACCTCTTTTTTAAGAAGCGGCTTCTTGGCCTAAAAGAGGAATATCCTTCATGTTCGCCACTTTAAGTAAACGAGGCGTGGCATCTGATCCTGTTAGTTTTGATAGCAGTATCTCTCATACAGGAGACCTGACCAGTTCCTCTGTAGGAGGTGTGGCCTCTCTCCATGTTACTCTTGATAACATTGTGCTTGTTGTGTGATTCATGCTAGTTTCAGTAATCCATTTCCACTCTTACTTTTTATCTCTACATTTGCTCTTACTGTTCGCAGATACCTTGTTTTAGATATTGCGGATAACCCCGTGGAGAACATCATTAAATATTTCCAAACGGTATGTTGTTGATCCGATTACATGTGGAATATCCTCTTTGTGTATTATGATTGTGTATTCTTCATATCCATCTCCCCTCTCTCTCTCTCTCTCTCTCTCTCTCTCTCTCTCTCTCTCAGACTAAAGAATTTATCGATGGCTGTTTAGAGACTGGAGGTAACTGAAGATTCATAGTGATACTGATTCAGTTATGTGTTTTATCTATGGGATTGATTCTAACAACAGTTTAGTGGCTTACTGCATCATCTCACTCTTGTGTTAAATAGCTGCTGGTGTTTTTTTTCCCCCACAGGAAAGATTCTTGTTCACGGAAATGCAGGGATTTCCAGAAGGTACGATTTTAGGGCTGTCACTTTCGATAAATTTAAATATAATTTAGTTGATAGCCTTCGATTATTAATCGCCTTGTAACCTAATCATATAGACAGTTGTTAATGTTTGGGGGTTTTTTTCCCCCCTTGTTTATTTCTACATATAAATGCAATGTAAATAAATGGATTGGATTTCTTTCCTTCAGCGCTGCCTTAGTTATCGCGTACCTTATGGAAACGTTTGGCGTCAAGTACAGGTAATGATGCAAAAACGTACTATTTTAAAACTGTGTTTGTATTTTGTGCTATTTATTTATTTTTATCTATTTATTTTAATTATTTTACGATCCCTGGTGTTTCTTCACAGAGATGCTTTCAGTCACGTCCAGGAGCGGAGATTCTGCATCAACCCTAACGTAGGCTTTGTGCATCAGTTACAGGTATGAAGAGTGCCTTATCCACTGAATAATGCAGTCCATTAATGTGGCTCACTATTTATTTTTTAAATAAATGACAAAAAGAGAATAAGGGATCGTTTGGATTAACTTTTGGTTATAGTGGCACTGGTAGCAATGAAGAGAACTGTAGTTGTAATAAGAAGGTTCTGTCGGTGTGTATCTTGTATCTGTAGGAATACGAAGCGATCTATCTCGCCAGACTAACCATCAAGATGATGTCACCCATCCAGCTGGGTCGATCTTTCTCCATTCAAGCAGGAACGACAGGTCTGGTTCTGACGCTTTGGTTCGGATATTTGTGTTATCGAATAAGTGAGATACATTTTGTAGTTAGAGATGAGATTTATTCAAACATTATATCATCAAGTCCTTTGTATAGCATGTCACAGGATTATTTTCCCTTAGAGATAACCGTCTGTTAACAGAAATCCGGTTTGTTTTCACAGGGAGTCGGAAACGAACACTAGAAGACGATGATGAATTTGGGAGTATGCAGGTTCAGGCAGCGCAGAACGGATAGATCGTACTTTAAAGCTTAGGAAAAAAAATTTTTTGTTTTACATTTTTATGGGATTTAAAACTGTAAATATTGTGGATTTTTTTTTCTTTTCTTTTCTTTTTTTTTTCTTTTTTTTGAAGAGGGTGGGAGGAAGGGGCTGCTCCTAGAAACGAGGAACATTTAATATCTGTTGGGGGATTTTTTTTTTTTTTTTTTTGGAGCCGTATGCACTGATGTTTTTTGCAGTTTTATAATATTTAACACATTTTTGCATTTGCAGTGGGACAGTATTGCAATAATGCTCTTTTTGATACTTGAAACTACTCTTATTTTCGCTAGACGATTGCATTTGCTCAAGAGAACGTGAAAGTTAGGCTGAGAACGGTGCATCAGTGGGGAAAGACTTTAAGATGGAAAAAAAAATCAATGCTTTTTTTTGCGAGAGAATTAACAACCTACTCAATAAAGAAAAAAAGATGGCCGAATCGTTCAGGAGCATTCGTCTTCATGCTTCACACACACACAGTGATTTTATCACAAGTAAACATTCCTAATAGCGAACCCCCTAGTAATAACAACCAGCATTAAAAAAAATAATCTTCAAAAAGTGTGCATTTGTGTGTAAAATTCAGAAAGAAAGGGTCAGTGTTACTTTTGGAAGCAAGTAGACAGAAAGCTAGGGTGCCAAAACATTTGGAGGTAAGTGGAGACGAGCATGTGACGTCACCCGAATACTCTTGAGGAAGTTCCCCACATAAGGCTGAGAGTTTTAATGTCGCATGTCCATGCTGCGGCACAACCGAAAGAGTTGGTGCACCAATTTAAAACTTTGTTCAGAGTATCACCCTAAAGGAGCTGGCTGAGTTTGGTGTAGATAGTTTGAAAGCTTGCCGAGTTATAAACCTCCAAAATTTATAATGGGAGTCTATGGGGAAAAAAGGCCATGTTGAGACCCGGTACCGGAAGTACCGGTACTCGGATCACTTCAGACCAGGATCTACAACATATCTGAATTTGGTGCATGTGGCTTGAAAGCCCTAGGAGGAGTTACTCTTGATAAATTTTTGTCTAAGCTTAAATAGGAAAACAGAATGTTGGCTTCTACAAAGCGACATCATAATACAATACAAACCAATTAAACAATTTCAAAGCATTTTGAAGGACATGTCTCAAAGCAGTTTTACAGAACATATATATATATAAATATAGTACAAAAAGTTTATTATACAAAGATTAATATCGGACAAAAATTCAAGATTAATACAAAAAATTTCAGATCACAATTCAAAATACAAAATCATACAAGTTCTAAATCAATCTATAGTAGATGAAGATCTCATTTATGTAAAAAATATTTTGATAATATATTATCAGCTAACTCACGCTTCTCATCCAGCCAGTCATGCAATTCTTTCCAAAGAGAAAATATATATATAATGTTTTCCCAGAGAAATGTTTTCAAAATTAAATTTAAAATGTAGAAATTTGTCTAATTTGTCCGTTTCGATATTTTTAACAGTGTGGTGTTGTTGTTTTTTATCAAATGTCAGCTAATATATTAGCATTCTTTCATTAGATCCTGCACTAACCAGATATTTGTTTACCCGATCCTCATAAAACAGGGATTTGTGTCTATGGTAAATATATTTGTTTTTTTCAGATAGGTGTGTTGTGGGGGGTGTAAAATTGTGTGCGTGCCAGTTTCCACCATCGTAAGACTTGTTGGAATGGTTCACTAGAAGTTTGAGTAAATCACAATCACATCTGAGAAGAAAGCGAATACCGAGAGCTCGGTGTGACCTAAAGACATTTGAAGCCACTTAAATTTTAACAAAATATTCATACTCTCAAATTCAATTACTATCTCACCACCACCTTCTTATCGTTTCATAACATTTTCATAAAACATTTTTAATATAACGAGTTCTGTGCCTCCAAATAAACGTATTCGTTTTTATAATATAGGATGTGGTCACAAAGCAAGAGGACAGACCGGTCTAGTTATATATTCCACGTTAGATTGAAGATTCCTCCCAAACCAGCAGATTCCATTGGCTTTGTGTAGCTTATTTTCAATCTACAAATCTTTTTTAAAATAAAATGCCTAGATATTTCACTGTCTCATTAACTGGGATGTTAAATATGGTCATAAGGGTTAGGGTTAGGCCCGCTGCTCCGGGTGTGTGTTCACAGCTGTGTGTGTACTTTGGATGGGTTAAACACAGAGAACAAATTCTGAGTATGGGTCACCGAACTTAGCGATATGTCACTTCACTTTCTATTTTCCCTGAACAGTTATTAAATAAAAATTGCAGTAACATGCCGAGTAAAAGGATCCTTATCTCCCCATTGGCTAGACCAACAAGCAGTATGTGTTACAACAGCATGTTTCTTGTGTAAAAAAAATAAATAAAAAATACAGTGAGAACCATTGCTTTCAAAATATTTTATATAACATTGCTTTTCCTTTGACTTTATATTAATTGCCCCGAACATTTAATAACACGAAAGAAAGTGGATTCTCCCATCTGATTGGTCTGAATTTGAGAATTTTTATTTTAAATGCGATTAAAATTCTGTAATTTCCTGTACAGTGGTGAGAAGAGGAAAGAATGCATGTAAACAGAAAAAAATCCATTTAATTGGATTAAAAAAAAAAAAACAACATTACCCTTTTTCCCTTTAAGCGCTTGTACATTATTCTTGTACACTTTATATAAAAAATATAAGTAGTGTAGCGCTATCTGATTGGTTTCTTTGCAGCTTTCTCTGGTATACATTCTGCTAATAAATAATAAAAGAAAATTCCTAGACGTATCGATGCTCAGTACATGACAACATATACGTTCAGCGCGTACAAGAGCAGTGTGATCATGATCCCAAAGAAAATGATCACTGTAATAATAAAAAACTAAAGATTAAGAGCGAAAGGAAACTATACTGAAAATTTGTAACCCAGCTTTGACTCTTCATTCCCCGACAGAATATTTTGGTACTTTTTATTATACATAAAATATAAATTATTGTATAGAATAGAAAAGTATACCTCTGTTTTTTTTTGTTTGTTTTTTTTTTAAAGTAAATATTCAAGTACCTTCTTTAAGATAGCTTCCAGCATAAATGGACTAACAAGTGAAGAGAACACCTGAGAGTAAAAGCGACCATTACTTCATTTTCTACTCTCCAAATCCTTCATCATGCTGTAGTGTTTGATTTTTATATATTTTTTATTTATATTTTTTTGTCCCAGACTACTGGCAAGTCTCTGCGCGTTCTTGAGGAAAATGGTGCCGGAGCAGCCGGTCACTGTGAGCTGCACGCTCCGTCACGGCCCTCAATCGAACTCAATCGAAGAAGCGGCACTGCATGTAGGTCTCCTCTGAGGCCGTGTAACCCAACTTCTGGTAGAATTCCACGTTTTTCTTTGAGCACTCCAGCGTGATCTTGTAGCACTGCAGTTTTTTGCTGAGCAGAGTCAACGTTGCGACGAGTCTGCATGAATCATTGCATGGATTAGGTGCTTTTAAACAATTATTTTGTCTAAAATAGAAACGCAAATGCTTAGTTTGTGTTGTGTGAACCGGTCCAGTAAAGAGTCTGTGTGGTTTTTGTGCCTGTCACAATAAAGTAGGTGTGGCCTCTGAAAGTCAGTCTCAGTGAAGGAGGCGTGGCCTCGGAAAGTCAATCTCAGTAAACGAGGTGTGGTCTCTGAAAGTCAGACACAATGAAGGAGGTGTGGCCTCAATGTCAGTCTCAATGAAGGAGGTGTGGCCTCTGAAAGTCAGACTCAATGAAGGAGGTGTGGCCTCAATGTCAGACTCAATGAAGGAGGTGTGGCCTCAATGTCAGTCTCAATGAAGGAGGTGTGGCCTCTGAAAGTCAGACTCAATGTAGGAGGTATGCACTAGTGGAGGAGGCGTGACCTCAGTGTATGTCAGTCTCAGTGGAGGAGGCGTGGCCTCTTTCCAAAGCCTGTCTGAATGAAGATATGCACTAGTAGAGGTGTGGCCTCTGTGATTCTAACTGCAGTTAGTTAGTATTGCTAAGAGTTAATAAAATAACAAAATTTTTGTTTTAAACTCACAGTTTTCCCAACTGTTTCCCTCGGCAGACATCGCTGACCACCACTTCCTCGACACGCCCTCGCTAAGGAGAAAACAACAGATCATAAAATGCACTTTAGAGATTAGACTTTCAATGCAAGATATGTTTTAATATGTAGTTAATCACTGCATTGGTTCCTGTGACTGGAGTAGGAATGTAAACAATTTTCACTTATATCCCCTCCCACACGTGGTAGAAATGGTAAAGTGTGCTGTACCTTTGCACACGCATGGATGAATTTGTGCTCGACGATGAGCGTCGCCGTGGCAACAATCTGTCCTAGGTTTGTGTCCTCGACCACGATGACATAATAGTCACCTGTTTTCTTCATATGTTCAAAATTCGCTGTGTCGGCAAAACATTCAACAAGAATCACTCAGTGAGTGTTACCCACAATGCACTGCTATTCTATGCTCTGACTTTTTTTTTAATAACTGCCATCAAATCAGTTTACAAATCTAACATTCAGACCAATCCGTATAGAAAGAAAGTACCAAGCTAGCTACTAAACAAGCATCAGTACCTCTGAACTGCTCTTTTGTGACGTCTCCTGCATGTGTGAGCTGTGACAGGACCTTATACAGCCCTGCAAGGAAACACACAAACACACACATGCTTTAAACACGCAGGACTATAGACCGAGGGTAGACTGAAAGATGGACAAGAGAGCACATACCTCTGTCTAAGTCAGCAGGGCGGAGAGGACGAAGAACAAGTCCGTCTCCAGGCTGTAAGGGTGAGATGGGAGGAGAGAAGGACACCTTGCTGCTGTTCCAGTCCAACTCCTGGAGGACAGAAGGGTCAAAGAGTGGCGTCTCATCGAGCAACATCTCACAGGCCCTGAGTGGAAGTACAGTATGAGAAATTAGTAAGGAGGTGGTGAGGCTTCTCACCAATTTAAAACCTGAGATACAACAGCAATAAATCAACTACAGTCACCAAAGTGGACAAATTATAAATTCGTCTGCATTCGTTGTCCAGAAACCTAATGACTAGGTTAAAAATAATCGACGCTAATGCAGCACATCTAATGTTTTCACGTCAACAAGATTAAAAGCTACAACACTGTGCAGTGAGCTTTTCAAAAATACACACAAAATAAAAGATGTTTTGAGCAATGTAATGTCTCAGACCTTTTGAGAAATGATCAAATCCAAAGCTGCTTTAACTGATCCTTCATTAACTGTCGAAGGATCTTTGACATCATAAAACTCAATCTCTGTCCAATTTGGTGGAGCTACAATCCAGAGACTGGATAGAAATATGGAAACATCCATCCATTTTTTGTATTGCTTATCCTACACAGGGTCTCAGGGAACCTATGACAGGGCACAATGTGGGGAAGATCCGAGACAGGATGCTCACTAATCACAGGGAACAATCTACACTAGAGACACACTAGAAACAACCTAAAACACATGTCTGTGGAATGGGAAAGAAAACCCCAAACCATGGGGAGAACATGGTGTGAGGCAAACATGCCTTCTCTAGAAATCCCTGAAGACTCAGCAGGGAAACAGTGATTAACTTATTCCTTACACACCCACAAACTTTACATGAGTCAGGCAGTGTGTTCTGGCACACAGACCACTCTGTTCAGTGTACTATGATCCTCAAACAGTTCCTGGTCAAATAACTCACACACCGCATGAGGATCCAGCTCTGTACAGACGGCACACATTTAACACTGTGTACACAAAGAAAATGAAATCATGAGTGTTCTGTTTAGAACTCTTAATTTTATTTTAACTCAAATAATTTACACATCCCCATGTCAACCAGTTACAGGGTGTGTAATGTAATGTAGACAGACGTGAAGGGTCAGATTTCCGCAATACCAGTTTATTTTAGTATAACTAGGTGTGTGCGTGGTGCCATGGAATGGCACGCGCATGTGTGTGTGTTTGTTCCTGCATCATGTCCTGGATTTCCAGGATAGTTTTTTTTAAAAGACATTAAAAACTTTTCTTTTTTATAAAAGGTTTCAGAAGCTTCTCAAAAAGCTAGAATTGTTAACCAGCTTATCCATTCTTCTTTCCATCCATCCTCTGTCACTCACTCACTTAAACTCAACTCAAAAAAACAAAAAAAGAGTCAACCAATCTATCTATCTATCTATCTATCTATCTATCTATCTATCTATCTATCAAACAGACATTCTAGCTCACATCCTAAATCTTTGTACTAATGGAGGGAAACAGAGGTTCCATATAAAAGCCTACAAAAGGATCTTAGTAATCAATCTAACCGAACCCTAGCTTTATCATACAACCCTATAAACCGTAGAAATAAGTTATTAGTAACCAAATAGGCATTTTTTTCTTTTATTAAGACAAACTACCTCAGCTTTCTGTCATGTACAACATTAATAAAGTAGCTAACATTAACAAAGTAGCTAACACTACTAGCTAACATTAATAAAGTAGCTAACACTACTAGCTAACATTAATAAAGTAGCTAACACTACTAGATAACATTAATAAAGTAGCTAACATTACTAGCTAACATTAATAAAATAGCTAACACTACTAGCTAACATTAATAAAGTAACTAACACTACTAGATAACATTAATAAAATAGCTAACACTACTAGCTAACATTAATAAAGTAGCTAACATTAATAAAGTAGCTAACATTACTAGCTAACATTAATAAAATAGCTAACATTAATAAAATAGCTAACATGAATAAAGTAGATAACACTACTAGCTAACATTAATAAAGTAGCCACCTGTGTCTGTTCTCCGTTCATTTCACAAACGTAACAATGACATTCAGACGGTTACTTACTCGAACATACGTCGACCAGAAGCGAGGTTCGGTTTATAACCCAAATGTTGTAAAAGTAAAGTGTTTACAGATGCACTGACTGACTGACTGACTGAGTGAGTGAGTGAGTTAGAGGAGCGCACTTCCGCTTCCGTCACTATGGGCGATGGGCAATGACGTGGCGCACAAGCGCGAGGTGGCGACTGGCGAGACCTGGAAGTCAACAGTATAAACAGTTCTACAATGAAAAAAATGAGTGTGCTTGTGTGAATACTCATTTTTAATTGTAGAACGCAGGCTAAGGGAATAAACCAACACTAAAAGGAGTTGCATTTGGAACCTATAGTACCTGGTAATATACCTGAATCTGACTCAGGTTTATTCCCAGATCCTGTAGGGTCTTCATGTACAAGACTTTGTCTTGGTGTGTTGGTGCATAGTCATAAGAGATAATAATGTATAAATATAAAAAACAAAAGGTTCTAAAAAAAATCCCAGACCAGTTACATTTGACCCAGACCGATTAATTCAACTTCGTGAGATGATTCATACATCTAGGTGTTAGTATTACAAATAGAATAAAAAAAATTTTCCAAGCCATATTTATGCAATTTTGTTCCCAGTTTCAACCAAATTTCAGCCTCATGTCTTGAGTTTACATGTCTTGAGTATTTCTAGACGATTCTTCAAAGAATGATGGTGTCACCCAGCTGGGTTGACATTCTTCTGAGTTACTCTTTTTCCACCAATCATTGTGTGATTATTATACATATACATTACAACACAGTGAATTCTTTCTTCACATATCCAGCACAGGGTCAACCATGATGTTGTGCCCCTAGAGCAGACAGACCTTGCTCAAAGGGCCCAACAGTGGGAGTTAGGAGTGCTGAGGCATGAACTCAACATCCTGCTCAACACCCCAGTGCCTTAACCACTTGAGCTGCCACTGCTCCCAAAAAATAATCAGGCTCTGCTGTGATCAAATCAGAAATCATATATTACATTTACAGCATTTAGCAGACACCCTTATCCAGAGTGACTTACAACTGAGCAACTGAGGGTTAAGGGCCTTGCTCAGGGGCCCAGCAGTGGCAGCTTGTGAACCTGGGGTTCGAACCCGTGACCTTCTGATCAGTAGCCCAACACCTTAACCACTGAGCTACCACATTCCCATTGGGAAATCACTCTTCCCAATGGCTTGATCTTGGCCAGGGGTGTCCAAGCTTATCCGCAAAGGACAGGCTTTTAAAAAACTCGACTGAAGTTTCTGCTCGAGTTGGAATGAAAACCTGCACCCATAAGCAGCCCTTTCTGGTTAAGACTGGACACATCTGAAATTGGTGATCACATCCTAGGCTTTGAGTAGGGGCTTCTTGTTTGTGTGAAAGCATTTCAGGCTTTGTACATGTAAGATTTTCTTAATGGTGTATGCTGTATTAACCGATGCCTCCAAGTACTTCACCAGTTGTTTCCTTGAAATGAACTTTTTAGATGGTTTGAAAATGGTTAGATGGATGGATGAAATGTGTGGAGTTTGACTAGCTTTATTCCTAAAATTGTTCAGAAATTATTCAGAAATCATATTTGAGTCTGTCTGAGTGAGGACATATGGTATTTGATAAACGTGTAAATGCAAGACACAGGAAGTGACCAGGTGTAAACTCAGTCTTGGGTGAGGATTTGGAGTATGGACAGGGGGAGGAAACCCCAGAGGCACGGGGAATCAAACCCCGACCCTGGAGGTGTGAGGCAAACGTGCTAACCACTAAGCCCGCACGGTGTACCCTACTACTACTACTACTACTAATAATAATAATAATAATAATAATAACTATTTATACAATTCTCTTTACATTCACAACCAAAAGCTAATCAATTTACATAAAAAAGTGAAAAACGGATGAAGGTAAAATAAACAGGAAAGTTCTCCATTTGGCTTTCAGCTTTACAAGATCGAACTGGAAGAAAATGACAGAGAGAAGTTAGTCAGGACATAAAAACTAGCAGTAGTACACGTAGCAATAACAGTTATTCCATAATTCATCTTCAGTTACCGGCGCTGAAGGCCAGCAGACAGAGGGTATTGAATGAACCGGGAAATGGCTCAGCTCACAGCGGGGGGGAAAATCTGCCTGGCAGAAAGCTGATATAATAGTTCACATGACTCCGGTACGGATCGTTGCATTGAGTGGAGGATATAACTCGAGGAGATGCAGCGGGTCTGTTCCTAATGGCCAGACTATGAAACTAAATCTCTTTGTCTAGTCATACCACATCCGTAGTTTTGGAACAAAGGTAAAGTGTTAAAAAAAGGAACATGGGCTTTTATATAAAGTGCTCGTCTTAAGATTTTTGAACGCTTTATTTTCACAGTTTGCTATATTTTCTATACTTTTAAATCATCTATTTGAACCAAGGAATAATTCATTGAACTTTGATAATGTAGAATTCTGTAATTTCAGACATGTTTAGGTTTACAAAACAATTAATTATTCCTTGGTTCAAATCATCTATTTGAACCAAGGAATAATTAATTGTTTTGTAAACCTAAAAATGTATGAAATTACAGAATTCTACATTATCAAAGTTATTATATTTATTATTTACTTCTAATACTTAAAAGTTAGAATTTTTGCCAGGTCCGTTTATCATTAATGTATCCAGATCCTGGAGAGTTCACTATGGCTTTAACAAATAAACAAAATGTTATTGTACAAATTGAAACAATGTTCTGAATATGTTCCTGGAGGTTAGTTAACACTTTAAGGGGTCGCTGGCTGCAAAATGGCTCCCTGGGGCCTGAGGGATTAATGAGTTGGGCCGAAAACTAAACAAAAATTAAAACAAACGTGTAGCCAATGAGCAGAAAGGGGCGTGTCTTATCAATATGGGCGAAGAGAGTGTTCAGTGCGCATGTGTGACATTATCAGAAAGAGGTTTTAACATTGACATGGAGCAGGGGCTTAGCACAGGATCGTGGGCCCTATGCAAAGATACTGTGTGGGGGCCCTTATTTCACTTTTTTTAATGATAATGTAAAATGAATAGCAATTAGTATATTAAAATTTGCATTACTATAGACAGGACATATGATTCAGTGATTTAGTAACCACTTGTGAATTACTGCCTTACAGCATTGAAGTATATCTAGTATAAAATAGTATAACAACGTGTTATTTGCATTCATGTCAGTGCAGCAGCACTGCATATCATATTTTGATCATAATATGTCCTAACCTTAAAAATAGATGGAACAACTCAGTATCTTTTTATAAAAAATTGCAGTTCACTTTCTGTGGCTGTTTCTGGAACAGAGTGTTATGTGCTTCATTTTTTTAATTAATTCATACTTTGTTTTGATGCAAAAACACACAATGTGCAAACATTGTTTTATATTCACATTTAATCTCTAAAAATACTTCTCACACTTTCCGTGTTACACTTCAGAGTCTAATAGTATGATAAGAACATTTATCACATGCTTGGAAACAAGTTGTGCCTTATGTCATCTTATATGCTTTAGATCTCACCTGCTCTCTTTAGAAAAAAACTTGTGAGGAGTTGTTTTCCCTCATTTTGTTTTCTTTTTCTCTCCTCCCTCTCCTATCTTTTCTGATAGCCAGATTTTGGTTTTGACATCATGTGCAACAGCGGCACAAGTATCGCGTCTCTCAACACCGGTGGAACACTCACAAACTCCCCTGTGTCATCCACCAAGTTGGCGCACTCTCTACTATCCCTCACAGCCAATGCACTTCTAGGCAACCAATAAAATTATGTCCAGTCTGTGCATTGCTGCATGCACGCTCGAGGTGGGAGGCATCTACGTAGATTCATGTCAAAGCAACGGAGAACTAGAAGTAGCACATAAGCGCGACTGTCAAATCAGATAATAAAATAATAACATTAATACAAATTATAAAATGATTGTCAAGGACCCCTCACATGCCAGGGCCCTATGTACTCAGTCACCCTTTTCCCCCCACTTACGACGCCCCTGCATGGAGGATAAAAACAAAGAAAGAAAGTAAAGAAAGGCTTATGATAAGGCAAGAAGTAGAACGTGTTAATATAGGATCAGCTTTCCAGCGCTGGAGAGAACTGAAGGAGCAGGAAGTTGGCCACATATTCACAGATTGGAGTTTCCCGAGTCAATAACTCCTGAGGTAAACGCTGTTACTACACAAATAACACCTCTTTTCTATCATAGTAATGTAGAGACGCAGCTACAACCGCGTTTTGTGTAGTAACAGCGTTCAGCTCAGGAGTTATTGACTCGGGAATCTCCAATCTGTGAATATGTGGCCGACTTTACTTAAGACGCCGAGGCACTTTTTTCCTTCTCGATAGGTGAGTAACGTTGGTTTTGCTTTGTTACACAGAACTAATATATGCCGTCCTTTGCATGATTATGCTTGTGTGTCATTTTTGCTTGTTTGTTTATATGCAATCGTATTGTTCTTCCCTTCAGCTATGATAAAGTCACATTTCTTTTCATTATTTGCCTGGGTTACGTATGTATGTGTGGGCGGAGCTATCGATACAGGGGTGGGACCCATTTGTGTTAGGGGCGTGTTTGTTTTGGTGATTTCAAATGTCAACATTGGCTTTAAAAAATTGGAGCCCCCACCTTTAAGTAAAATTTTATTTAATTACCTAGAATAAATTAGCTAGTTAAAGTAGCTAGCGATTAAATACTGTAGGTTGTTAAAAATATCGAGCCAGTTGTGAAGTTTTGTCAAATTGACTTGTAAAGTTGTCAACTGTATTCAAATTACTCACATTAATTGAAAACTAATTATAATTACAAAAAAAAATACAATTATTAAAATAATTTACATTTTGAAAGGTATGTATTTTTTTAGCAAGGTATGTATTATTTTAATTGACTTATTAGCTAGCTAGTAAATTTTGTAAATTAGCTAGTTATATGTTTTAAAGTAGTTAGTTAAAATAGCTAGGTAGGTATGATCTTTTTTCTTTTTGATAATATGCCATGTGTAATTAAGCAACCAATATATTCTAAGATTTGTTTGATTGTTGTTTATTGGTTAAATTTGTATATATATATATATATATATATATATATATATATATATATATATATATATATATATATATATATATATATATATACAAGCTTGTATATTTGTAAACTTTAAGTTTCATAAATTGGCTAGATTTGTAAATTAGTTAGCTAAATTACCTAGCTTTATTTAGTTAAGTTTTGATTTTGTTGCTAATATTAAACATTATCTAAGCAGCTAACCAAGTTCCAAGGTTTGCCTGATGTGTAGTCAGCTCTGCAGACTTCCCAGTAACCAATTATAAGCTTTAAATATGCACCCATAATGTGATTTTACTGACTCAGTACACTGGCATAATCACTTACAGCAGTTCCTTCAGCTCTGCATCCAAAGACATGGATCAATAAGGGCATGTGGTGGGATCTACAGAGCCAGAGACCTCCTGCTGATTTAATTATCTTCTTTCCATCACTGAAAGAGCCACCATTCTTGAGAAGAGCTGAATGAATGATGGTCACATGGTATTATCTTCCAGACAGAGTGAGTCAGCTGATTATATATAGTCTACAAGACAGACGAGAATAGTCTATACGGTTGGTTTCCCTGAATGAGCCTTAAACCTCATTAAATGCCATAAACGTGCCATTCGGGAGGTGTTAAGGCTTCAGCACAAAGGGAAGTGGTCGTAAAAAGAGGGCGAGGCATTGTACGGTTGTCATGTTCCCGTTTGACTACACAGCAGAATAAAATATTCATGATGCCAGTGGCTCTGTTGTTCATTAGATCGATGGCGGCGTAATAGCTGGCATATGTGAAACCCCCTTGGCCCAATTTCTTCCACTGCCAAGATAAACTGTGCCATGTTAATGGGCATACTGAGTTACAGTGACTTCCTGGGCGTAGCTGGATCACGTGCAGATCAGAGACATGGATGCATTTTACAATGACAAGAGAAGATTTGTTATCTCTGTAGTCTGATATGCAATACATAAGAAATGATCTTGAGACTAGCCTTTTAAGTATAGACACATGCCTACTCTTTCATTCTAATCTAAAACTACAATTTAAAATATAACTAAATTATAAAATAAATAGATTATATATTTTACATATATGTTTTATTTATAAATAACATGTATTAATGATTAAGCTATATACATAAATTGCTTTTTTTATTCATTGATTTATGTTCTATTTATCTATTTTTTATTCATTTATTTATGTTCATCAGGCTCTATCAAACTGAAACCGTATCCATTTATTGTTGTCCTACTCTGGCTTTCCCGGAAGCCAAATAATATGTGAGTATGGAAATGAATAAGTAATAAACTATGGATTAGCGGGTCCAGGATCCTATTATGTGGGAGAATTGAAATTAAATAAATATCTTTACATGAAAGGAACTATTGATTTTAGTGTATGTTAGATTTTGGAACAGTTTAGACATGACTGTTTTTATGCTGACCTGGTCCATCCTGTTCTACCATCTATCTATTCATTTATCCATCTAAATATCCTTTTATTCATACATCGTTCCCACAGTCTATCCAACCATTGAGCCATTACTCCCTCCATCCATCCATCCATCCAAAGACCGATTATTTTTTTTATCCATCCATCCATCCATCCATCCATCCATCCTTCCATACATACATACATACGTACATACATACATACATACATACATACATACATCTTGCCATCTAACCATCAGTCCATCCGAAAATTCATTCATTTATCCCTTCATTTATTCATCCATCCTTCCAACTGTCTATCCAAGTATCCATTCGTCCATCCGTCCATCCATCCATCCATCCATCCATCCATCCATCCATCCATCCATCCAAAGGTCCATTCATTTGTCCATTGATCCATTTATCCATCCATTTAAAGACCCATTACTTTTTCTACCCGTCTGTCCATCATTAAATCAAGCCAACTGCGTATCCAAACATCTATACATTATTCCATCAAACCAAAAATCCATTCGATCATCCATCCATTCAGCTATGCCTTAGATGTTTCAAAGGATCTCAAAAAGAATTGCTTTCTAACATTGTAGAATGTTAGAAATTTCTAACATTGTAGAATGCAAAAACAATCTCTTGTGAAGTGAGGGTGTGTATTTTAGCTACATGTGAGCAAAATGAAGGAACTTTAAATATCAAAATATGTCGCCTGATTGACTCCATCTGGACAAAATGGTACAAACAATTTTTTTTAATTCATATTTGATGTCTATAAAATGTAGACAACCTGAAATGAACTCAACCTCAACCTCTTTTAACTGAGAACGACATCATTAACTTGCAGCCTCTTGAGATGCCCAAATGTGTGTTAGTACCAAACAATCACATCAATATTTCATTGCAATAAGGAAGGTTGTCAAACATGAGATGTGGTGGCAGGGGGGAAAAAAAGCTTGAAAATGACATCACCTAATTACCCCTAAGTCCTAAGGAGTTATTGAATTGATCATGGAGGCCTTTTAGGCTGCTGTCCTTCAAGCTTTGATATCTGACACTGAGAAGGTTTTTTTTTAGTCTTCGGGAACTGGAAATGGCATCTGAGACCTGGAAGACGGCTGTGACGGGCTAATGGGTGAGCAGAAGGACAAGAGCAGGACTGGCCGGATGTGCACGGCTTTGAGGAAGACTCATATCGATCAGAAAATCAATAAATCAAGCGCTCAATGCTGGTTAAGAGCTCTTTCCGTTTCCGTCCTAACAAGATTGCTTGGGTAAATTAACGGCTGCTGCTATCGACTCATTAGAAGACGGACTGGTGGCTAGCCAAGGCTGAACTGGAGGTCACAAATGTACCTTAACACATGTTAAGTAGCCAACACAAAGGTGGTATATAGGCATTTGACTTGGGCTGTTGGAACATATTTACATTTATGGCATTTTCCAACACCCTTATCCAGAGCGACTTACTTATTTACATTGTTTATGTGGAAGTTTTAACGTGACACTGTGGATTCGCTTTACCGCAAGACACTAAAGTTTTAATTCAACACTGAGTTAACTGAAGCAAGTCAAGATCGAGACCACAAATCATCAAGTCCCTTCTGAGGCTAAAAGACTGAATTTTCAGGATTCAAGAATTTTTTGTCATATGTACAGGAAACAGACAGGAAACACCATACAATGAAATTCTTACACCGTGAATATGACATAAATTAAACACACAAGAAAAGAATAGAGTAGACAATGTGTGAAAATAACAAATTTACAATTACTAAATTTCTAATATAACTTAAGACTGCATTTACAGCCCTATAGCCTTAATCACAGCAGGTAGAAATAACTGTTAAATATGTTTTCTCGTAGTTTATAAGACAAAAAAAAATCTGTCATGTTACCAAGAAATCCAGAAACCCGCGACTTTCCTGTATTTGGGACACTTAAAATGACAGCCTTACTTTTTACTGTTCCATGATGCTGGAGACTCTTCCGTAGATGCTAAATAAACGTGTCCTCGTGCAAGTCTAGTTGTAAGTTGTTACTGTAATAACAATAAAACATTTGAAGTGTTTTAATATAAACCTTTCAGAGGTGTTGTTAAAAAAAATAAAAAAAAGTAACGAAATAAATTTCTATTTTCTAAGAATGAATAGATTTAAAAAAAAGATAGTTCTACTGTTTAACTGTTAATTGTTCACTGTGTGTGTGTTACGTTTATCGCCGTGTGTGTGTGTGTGTGTGTGTGTGTGTGTGTGTGTGTGTGTGTGTGTGTGTGTGTGTGTGTGTGTGTGTGTGTGTGTGTGTGTGTGCTGCTGTGCCTTCTGCACTCTCAGCGAAGGGTCAGTGTGTCTCTGAGGAATTGCTCCATGAGAGCTCTTTAAAGGCGAGACGTTCTCTCTCTGTGCTCATTATACTGTACTCTCCCTGTGCTGTTCACCACTCACACACACTCACACACACTCGCACACGGAGAGCTGCTTAACGCCATGGGACGATTCACAGCCTGAGGACTAAATATTAACAACTTATATTTTACACACCACTGTTAAGTTTGAAGGTAAGACTTTTTTAAAATTATTATTGATTTAGGGACATTTTGCTATTTATATTACTGGTGGATTTGTTTTCTGATATTATTTTTAAGACCTTTGTCTTATTTTCCACTTGTGAAGTAATTAGAGCTGCATTATCTCTAGCTTTACAAAAAGTATTTCATATATTACATATATTACCGAAAAGAAACAGAGTTTTTGTCTGTTTTTCTTTATTGGGAAACTAGAAAAATTTATTAAATACATTTATAGTTTATTTCAGGTGTTAAATAAGTTGTAAAATAAGACGACTGATTAATTTCCTTGTTAAACAAACCCCTGGCATCTTTATTTATTTGCTAAATTTAATATTAAATTTGCGCTTTTTAAATAAATGAATGAAACATGTATTTTTATTGAAGTTATTATTAAAGTTTACCACAGCAAATATTTCTTGAGAAAATAAGGAAATATATTAGTTTTTTTGTTTTATTTTTGAGATCTGAGTAATGAATTTGAAATATGAATATATGAGAATATTATTTGTTTGTTTGTTTGTTTGTTTTATTTTGTTTAATTATTTAATTATTATTTTTTGTTGTTGAATTTATTCACTAAGTATTATAACCTGCTCTCTATATTTGATTTTGTCCTCCTTTGCACGTGAAGCAAATCCTCCACATTATGTCAGAGAAGAAATCCAGACCCTCAGACGCACGTCCCAAAAACCTGCGAAGCTGGAGTGTGGACAGCTACATCCGCAGCGTTAAGAAGCGCTCTCGTGGTCCGCGCCATGACGCCCCTGCAAAAGGAGGAGAGGAAGGAGACACGCCGGATGAGCAGAATGTCCGCTCAACTTCCTGTCCCCAGAGACGGAGGGAAAGGAAATGCAGCTGCACAGCAATCGGAGATGGAGACATAGACTCCATGTGCAGAAAAGCGCTGTCTCGCCGATCTCTCAGACAGAAGTTCCAGGATGCAGTGGGGCAGTGTCTCCCTCTCCGTGGCCACCATCATCATCACCACCACCACCATCATCATCATCATCACCAGAGCGGCTCGTCGCGCCCGTTCTCGGTGCTCCTGTGGTCCAAGCGTAAGATTCACGTGTCTGAACTCATGGAGGACAAGTGTCCCTTCTCGCCGAAGTCCGAACTGGCACAGTGTTGGCACCTTATCAAGAAGCATGGCACACATCAGAATGCATCATTAGTCCTTGAGGATCACAAAAGCAGAAGGATGTCCACATCGCCTTCTGCGTTTATTTCCTGGGAGGAAGTCAGTTCTAACGGTGCTTCCAGTTTGACCGATTGGGACTCGTCCTTTATTCATGGAGCTCCTCAGTGTTGCGCACATGCTGACTATATCTTAGTGCCTGATCTTCTTCAGATCAACAACAACCCTTGTTACTGGGGTGTCCTAAACCGTTTTGAGGCTGAGCAGCTCCTAGAAGGCCAGCCTGAAGGCACGTTCCTACTCCGTGACTCTGCCCAGGATGACTTCCTGTTCTCAGTCAGCTTCAGACGTTATAGCCGCTCTCTGCACGCCCGCATAGAGCAGAGCGGCAAACGCTTCAGCTTTGACTGCCGTGACCCCTGCATGTACAGAGACGTGAGTGTCACAGGTCTGCTGAAGCACTACAGCGATCCCGCCACATGCCTGTTCTTTGAGCCGCTCCTGTCTCGGCCCCTGCCAAGGAACTTCCCCTTTTCCTTGCAGCATCTGTGCAGGGCGTTAATCTGTAGCTGCACTACATATAAGGGCATTGAGACTTTGCCCCTGCCTCACACACTCAGGGATTACCTCAGGCAATACCACTTCAAATGTGACGGGACTTGCGATGTGTAACGAGCAAACGAATCATAGGAACGTACTTTCCCGAGAGGTGTCATTTTTTTTTACAGAAGATTGCACATGCAAAATGGCGACATTACAGCCACCTCTCAGAGTCTGAAAAAGCATTATCGTCCCTGGGTTTCGGGGACCCAAAGGTCTTCCTTTCTACAATCAATCTTGAGCTTCTTTTAGCTCATTAAAACATAACAGGGTAATAATAGTAACAGAAATAACATTACAGCTACGAAAAAAAAACTGAAGTAGCATAAAAAAAGTTTGTGATTTCGTGCACTCTCAGAAATAAAGGTACCAAAATCTACTATCTCTTGTTGTTGCTGTTGTACCATTTTTTGTATCGCTAGCCTGAAAAAAAAAAAAGGTACATTAAACCCACACCCCTTTAAATGCACAAACATGTACTAAACATGTACTTGTAAGGAAAGATCAGGAAACCACTTGGTATCTTTATTTCTGATGTGTGTGTATGCAGGATTTATTTATTTATTTATTTCCCTGCAACATTTTCATCAGATGTTTTATTTATCTATTTTATTTAGCATTTGAAGTACTTATAGATTTTATAGACTGTTGTTGTGTCTCATCGACAATCTCCAAATAGTTGCATAAATGCATATTCGGTTTTAATGCTCTTAATAAGCATTAAATAATTTTTTTTTTTTTTAACTTCAGTTCATTTTATTTTAAAAGCATCCCACATTCAGACAGCCCCTTTAGCCTGACATTAACGAGACTTCTGGTACATTAGACGGAATCAAACCTATAACACTGATCCAAAGTGGAACATCGTTCAGTGCGACATGAGCAGCAATTTGAGAAAGAGAAGAGATGGAAACACATTTTGTCCTGATGCACCGGTATCTGACGTGTGATAGAAGAGATAATGTGATGGGAGCTGGCGCCAACTAAATTGGGGGAAATCTCTAGAAAGCTGCTGGCTGGAAAACGTCTTCCTGATGAAGGTCATTTTGAATGATCGAGTAGAAAAGGCCAGGAACGAGCATCCAGACATCCTGAGTCTTACGGGAATGAACTTAAACTGGATACCTTTAGTCTACCGTATTTGTATAGCACTTAGGGTACTTATTGATATTGTCCCAAAGCAGCTTTACAGAACTCTGGATGTAGATTTAGATCCATAATGACTAAAATCTCAAAAGGAAACCAAACAGTATGTATCTCCTGACAGTCTTTGTGATTACAGCAGCAGTTCTGTAAGCACTGAAACAAGGATGAAACTTGGGCATTCATTTTTTTTTTCGGGATCGTTTTTTTTTCTTCTTCAATGCATCTATTCCAGCCAGGCTCTGATCCCCCTTTTATTCTTCATGCATTACCTTTTTTTCCCCTCAGAAGTAACTGATATTCTTCTATGAGCTCAAGGTCAGTCACCTTGACACACCACTAATGCACATTTAAAGTGTGTATATTTTCAATTAAAAATTTCTAGTAGTTAGATAACTCATGCAATCATTCAGAGTCTTCATGACTTTACATTTATGGCTTTCAGAAGACACCGTTATGGAGAGAAGCCTTTATTTTGTCTCATATGTATTACAGCACAGCAAATCTTTTTCTTATTTATATCCCAACTTTGAAGGTTGGAGTGAGAGCCATGATACAGCAGCACTGGAGCAGAGAACGGGACTTGCTCAAGGGCCCAACAGTGGCAGTTTGGCAGTGCTGTAGCTTGAACCATGATCTTCCAACAACCCAGAGCCTTAACAGCTTGAGCTGCCCTCTTATCCTGAGAAACTTATATCCATCCGTTTTTATACAACTGAACAACTAAGGGTTAAGAACTTTGCTTAGGGGCCGAGCAGTGGCGGCTTAGTGGTCCTGGGATTCAAGCACACAACCTTCTGATCAATAGTCCTGAGCGGCCACTTCCCCATAATTCTATTTCCCCACACTAATACAAGTACATGGGAAAACCCTTCACATGGCGATATATCGTATCAGTATCATCAAATTCATTCTGATTTCTGTGTCAGAACATTTTAGGTCTTTTAACAGTTGATTTCTAATTACCAATTGAATTGATAAGCTCCATTTTGCTTCATCACTTTCAGATTTACACATTTTCAGACACTCTGGTCTTAACTTTGCAAGCTAAGGTAGCCTAAATAAAAGACATGTGCATGTTGCATTAGTAAAACCTAAAACTATATTTATGTTTTATAAAATGCATCAAAGCAAAATGCATTTTTTTGCTCAGGGGCCCTGCAGTGGCAACTTGCTGGACCTGGGATTCAAACCAATGACCTTCCGATCAGTAGTCAAACACCTTAACCACTGAGCTACCACTAAACACCAACATCATTGGCTTTAACCCTTTACCACTGAGCTACCACTAAACACCGACATCATTGGCTTTAACCCTTTACCACTGAGCTACCACTAAACACCGATATCATTGGCTTTAACCCTTTACCACTGAGCTACCACTAAACGCTGACATCATTGGCTTTAACCCTTTACCACTGAGCTACCACTAAACACCGACATCATTGGCTTTAACCCTTTACCACTGAGCTACCACTAAACACCGTCATCGTTGGCTTTAACCCTTTACCACTGAGCTACAACTAAACACTGATGTTGTTGGCTTTAACCCTTTAAACAGGAGCCTATCAAACGTATATTTTCTCATTTTTTTCCTCATCTCTAGGTTTCTTTAACAAAAATTACTGTTTCAAAAATTCTCAGTGTTCCAAGCGATGCCTCCGGATGAATCAGCCTGAAAACGAAGACCATCTTAGGAAATATCTTTATATGAATGTGGACAAGACCTTAAGATTGAACGCATTGCCTATTATCGATGGAACGGTCCATGGCTTACACTTTTTTTTACTTTTCTATTGACTGTATCTACTGTGTTATATGCAAATGAGATCTCAGACATAGACCTGAGATTAATTATGCAACGGTTTCGTCTTACGTTGAAACGGCCATGCAGGATTTTGGCTTTAGCTTTAGATTCGTTTATTTATTTGATTCGTTGGATCGTTTTCTCCATCTATAACCAATAGCCAATAATATTTATACCCTTTTCCAAATTACTCGTTGCCTTTTAGCAGATTTTGCACTTATACCCCATATGAAAAGATGTTGTTGTAAAGTATAATGTCTGATATTCTATGTATACTGTGTATATGAACTGAACTCTCTGGCTGATCTTCGTAATGAGACGGAACAGCCACGGGTTCTTCAACATGGCGTTTTTTTAACATTATATATATACATTATCAGATGGAAAAGGTGTTAAGAGAGGAAACAAGCAATTGGACATCTTATTTTTATCATATAATAGCCTACTATGTCATCACCCTTTAAGCAGGTCATTTAAATGGACCACATTGTTAACCATTTCCTCCATCTCAGAATAATAACGTGTACTAGATCACAATTTCCAATAAACACTGCATATAAATACTGACCAGGTTAATGTGTGTGAGTGATTTGTATTTTCTTTGTATTGCTTCTATTAAGTAAGGATTGATGATAAAAGACCGGAAAGTCATCGTGATACATTTTTAATGAGGTTTCTCAATACCTGCTTTCATCCACACGAAAGGCTTCGTTTATCAGACCGGATATAAAGGAAATCATTCATTCAGGAGCATTTAGGAGTGAATCATTGTATCTGTAAAATTTCAATTCGTTCAGGGAAAAATAAAACATTAACACTTCATTATAGTTTGTGTAAATTTACATATAAGAAAACGAAACGTAGAACCTTGAAGGACCACCAGCTTTAAAAAAAAGTCATTCTGAAGTAATTTCATATTAATGACACGAAAAAAGGCATACCAGGACAAAAATAATGGCACCCTACAAAAGCATGGTATGCCTTATTGGATAATTTAGCGAATGCTGCTTAATTTTTTTCCCCCTTTCATGGAGTTATATGGGCATTATTACTGTCTGTAAATAAGATGTGCCATAAACCCACATAATAATTTAGAACTGATTGGGGCACGGTGGCTTAGTGGTTAGCACGTTCCCTCACACCTCTAGGGTTCGGGGTTCGATTCCCGTCTCCGCCTTGTGTGTGTGGAGTTTGCATGTTCTCCCCGTGCCTCGGGGTTTCCTCCGGGTACTCCGGTTTCCTCCCCCGGTCCAAAGACATGCATGGTAGGTTGATTGACATCTCTGGAAAATTGTCCGTAGTGTGTGAGTGAATGAGAGTGTGTGTGCCCTGCGATGGGTTGGCAATCCGTCCCGGGTGTATCCTGCCTTGATGCCCAATGACGCCTGAGATAAAGCACAGGCTCCCCGTGACCCGAGAAGTTCGGATAAAGCGGTAGTGAATGAATGAATGAAATTTTACAACCTATACACAAATACGAACAAAATTAGGGTTAACAAAACATTTTTAAAAATCTGACAGCAATGTTTAGTTTGATTATAAATTTTATGAAGGAAAACACACACCTTTGCTAAAAGATTCAGAAATAAGTCAGTAATTAATATTCTGAACCAGCAAATCAGAATTTTCTATCATTTTATGTCCCAGCACTCTGATCTGGTGTGAATAATAGAATATCAGCCATTTTACAGACTCCTGAATGCTGCACAGAGACTGCAGGCATCATTTCTTGCATGTGGATGGAGTCTCCACCGACAATATTTTGTAACAGTCAGGGGTAAAGTTGTACATTTTCCACCAAGACCTTCATGAGTGTCTACAACATTAACCGTACCAATAAAAAAGTATGATATATTAATTAATAAAGGAATAAAACAGTTCAGTAGGTGCTATCATCTATTACAGGAAAATAACATCCACACAAGGGGATAACAGTAACTCTTATTTACACCAGCCTGCATTTACACTATGTGATTTTTTTTTACAATGCAGATTTCTTTGTATTTTTAATTTTAGCTTCAGCAGAATAGAAATAAGGACTTGAAATCTCTATGTTGATTTATTTATTTTTCTCCACCAGGCCACTAGTTATCATCACTAGGTACTGTGGTGTATTTAATCCAGATGTATGTTCATGTGAGAAACCAGATTCTCAGATGACTTCTGCAGGAACCATAATCATTGATTGTAAAACCCATCAATGTTAAATATTAATGATCATATGAACAGATTATCACTATGGCTTCAGATATTGATATAGCCCAATAGCTTGTGGCTGAACGAAGGAAATATACAGTCATATATATGACTATATGACTAATGATGACTGAGGATGAGTAATGATGATGTCCTAACATCTTAATAAATGTGAAATCAACCATTTAAAAGAAAAAATAGACAGAATAATAAGTTCATATATTAACTTTTTAATTAAAGTTAATAAGTTAAAATGTGTTAACTTAATTGAAATAACATATGTAATTTTTTTAAGGACTTTCTAATGGGAATATTCTAATTGAATATTCATTGTATTTATATTTCTGGATAAGGTTTAGCTTCCTATGTGCATTTGTTTATTTTTGGTCTTATGACATTTTGAAGCAGAATGGCAAGAAAATTTCTATTGAATATAGAATAGATTGTCTATTAAAACACTCCACAACAACATAATACATGTTGACTAGACTGATGATTACAATACTGAGTACAATGCATATTTTGTGACACTGAGATAGATAGATAGATAGATAGATAGATAGATAGATAGATAGATAGATAGATAGATAGATAGATAGATAAAACAAAAAGTGAACATATTTTCGTTCATTTCATCATGAAATTCAGATGATGCAACTTCCTGTTAAAAATGTGACTTGGCAAATATTCCAAATATTCCAGAGGGCTTAAAATAACTTACACAGTATATACATTATTAGTAATAAATTAGTGGTCCACGATGTTGTTTACCTTACTAATATCAGTGGGACACTGATTTTTGGGCTGTGTGTTAATGATAGATTGCACACATTTAGACATTTATTACTGTCTGGTACACTATCAGAAAATTGATTTTTTCCCTCCCCCCTTGAGAGTCTCTTTTTTGCCGTTCCGTTCTGTGCATCCCTGTGGTTTCTTATTGAATTTCATGGCCATTGTCTGTAACTGCTTCCTGCATGCACTTCCTATCAAATTACTCCTGGGAGAAGAAAAAAGAAAACTGCAAACTGTCTGTCGTTCCCTATGGAAATAACTGCTCGGTGTCAGATGACCTGATGACCTGCATTATTGGATTTATAGCCTCCTAGTGCATTCACAGCATTTTCAAGATAATATAGCTATTAGAGCTTCATAGATAGATAGATAGATAGATAGATAGATAGATAGATAGATAGATAGATAGATAGATAGATAGATGGATAGATAGACAGACAGACAGACGGATAGATAGATAGACAGACAGATAGATAGATAGATATAGATAGATAGATAGATAGATAGATAGATAGATAGATAGATAGATAGATAGACAGACAGACAGACAGACAAATAGACAGACAGATAGATAGACAGACAGACAGACAGACAGACAGACAGACAGATAGATAGATAGATAGATAGATAGATAGATAGATAGATAGATAGATAGATAGATAGATAGATAGACTTACTAAAAAACTACATATCCCATAAACACTAGGCTTCTGGTGTTCCGGTTTATTATTATTATTATATTATTATTATTATTATCAGTAGATTTTTGCTTGTACAAATTTTTATTAAGAATGATTTTTGTACAATAGTTAAAAACGTAGATCTCTGTTAAGTACCTTATAACGAGTAGGAGCGGCTTTAATACCCGGATGAAAAGACCTGATTGGTCCATACGACCCCGCGTGACCTTCGTGGGTGTGTGTTATTTTAAACAAAATAAATCGTACGTAATTACGCTTTTTACAATAATTACAAATAAAAATTATTAATAGCTAAATAAAGCTACATATTATTTGAAACTTATTTAATTCATCCGGGTGGGAACAAAATCGCGATCACAGCTGACGCTTTTAATCGGTGAAAACAAACAGCCTGCGTTGACCAATAGAGAGGAGAGAAACCCGGAAGTCTACGCCTTCTTGTTTACGTCATCATTTCGCGCGGGAGACTGGAAAACTTCATTTATTGGCGCCAATAACGAGGTGAGTGAAAAACAACAGCAATGATAACAAACATCCTATAATGTTGCTGTGCAGTGATTTTACACGGTTAATTATATAGTCATTGTTCATTTGTGTGTGTTTTGTGCTGCAGTTACACTTAAATCCTGTGCAATGTGTCCTCAGTGTTTATTTTTATTTCTTTCTGGAATCACAGAAGAATAAAATTTAACATCACCGACATTTAAGCTCATAATTGTTCGATTATTTATCGTTATTATTAGTTTACTTTACAAGCTCAGTGCATTAAGCTGTTTGTCATTTATATTGTGTGTGTGTTTGAGTGAGTGTGTGTGTGTGTTTGAGTGTGTGAGTGTGTGTGTTTGTGTGAGTGTGTGTTTGAGTGTGTGTTTGGGTGAGTGAGGGAGTGAGTGTGTGTGTGTTTGTGTGAGTGTGTGTGTGTTTGTGTGAGTATGTGTGTGTTTGTGTGAGTGTGTGTGTTTGTGTGAGTGTGTGTGTGTTTGTGTGAGTGTGTGTGTGTGTGTGTTTGTGTGAGAGTGAGTGTGTGTGTGTTTGAGTGAGTGTGTGTGTGTAAGATTTTGCTACAGTGATAATCTGTAATTAACCCACAGATATCAGAGTTTACATTCATATCACTGCCAATTCGTTTGAGATTCAGTTAATAAAAAAAAGATGTTTTTTGGCTGTGCAAAAATTCAGTGTTGTTTAAATGTTTCAAGCTGCTATGTAAGATTATAGCTATATATAGATTATAGTATACCTTTATTAGACTTTTTTGGTGCGTCATTACAGGAGGACCTGCGATGCCCTGCGAGAGAAAGCCCATTCGCTACGGCCACTCAGAAGGACAGACGGACGTCTGCTTTGACGAGCGTGGCAAGTGAGTTACACTGAAGATGAGAGACTTTCGCTGTTGTGTCTCTGCTAAGCTTTATGAATCTACAGTGTGTGTTAGGAGAAAATCAGTCCCAGCGTCGCTTCTCGCTTCTTTGTACCATTCGGTGTATTTTTTTTGACTATTAACAGTTCTGTTGTGTTTGGTTCCTCCTTCAGACGTTTCCTTTATTTGTCACTGTGTCTATTATTATATTATGTTCCCAGTCTGTCTGTGTCATTTATTTTATAATCCAGACTTAAGTTTTGAAATCATTGTATTTGCAGGTGCATTGTTACGTGTGGAAGCGATGGAGACGTACGTGTGTGGGAAAGTCTAGACGACGACGATCCTAAATCCATAAACGTGGGTGAGAAGGCCTACTCCGTAGCGCTGAGAGTAAGTCATCCATTTGTTGTTTCTCATCTGTATGTAAATAAATAATGGTCCACTAACCAACAACGTTGATATATAAGCGAGGACATAAAGTATTGGCACCCTTATTGATGTGTAACACAGCAATCCAGAATGATTTCTCTTCTCTTGCAGGGCGGGAAATTAGTCACAGCCGTTTCCAACAACACCGTTCAGATCCACACGTTTCCCGACGGAGATCCCGATGGAATACTCACCCGTTTCACCACCAACGCAAATCACGTCACCTTTAACTCCAGTGGCACAAGAGTCGCCGCTGCCTCCAGGTATTTATGGTGCTGTTGTTATTTTTATTTATTTATTTTTATGTTCTGAAATGATTGATTTTAGCACTTACTCAATCATCTTGTGGCTTCCAAAGACAACTTTATTTACATTCAACTCTAACTCAAATCATTCTTACTATGTTTGACTAAAATGCGTGTAATTTGGCAGCAAATAAATTTGGAGATTGAGTAAAATTTATAAATCGATTTGCCTTGATTTCAGCACCAGGTGTCCCTATTATTTTGCACTAATTTGGAACGGGTTTAAAATTAATTTGATAACTTCAGCATCTATTTTTTGGTAGTTTTATTTTCTAATTTATTACCGAGATCTAAATCTTAATTACCAGAAAATTTTTATTTTTATTATATGTGCAGTTTTAGCTCTTGACTGCCCTCTAGTGGCCAAGTCGTACATTGCTTTATCACTGCATTAGTGTGTCTCAGTATAGAGAAGACGACAACATTATATTATCAGTTCACAGTATTCATGCTCTCATTTCATGACTGACTGACTGGACGTATAGATTTTGTTTTTTAATGGGAAACATTGCACTCCATTTCATTCCCATCGATCCAGCTATTTTCCTGCACTTGATTTGTTGTGAATATCGATCAGCCGTGAGCCATCAGCTGATCCTTGAACAGGTTATTTGCGTTAGGAAATGAGTTTTGCCTTCATTCCCCATCTAATTTTTTTTTAAGATCCGTACCATCTGTCTCTGTCTGTGTCTCAGTGACTTCCTGATAAAGGTGATCGAGGTGACGGACAGCAGTCAGCAGAAGACTCTGCGCGGTCACGACGCGCCCGTTATCAGCGTGGCCTTTGACCCCAGTGATGAGTATGTTGTAAGTAGAACAGACATTTTCACTGCTCATTAGAGCCTTTTTTTTTGTTTGGTGCTTTTTTGTTCGCTCTTTAACTATTGTATCGTAACTGACGCACGACTAAGATGAAGTGAACTGAAGAGATTAGGATTAAGGGTCTTGGTGACTGGATGGACCATCGATCCAACAGCTAACTACAGAGACATGATAGTGATATAAATCTTTTCAGACAGAGAAATTCTGAAGTCTTTCCCCAAGTTGTTCAAGAATATTTTGATGGGATTAACATTTTGGGATTGTGACTCTTTTTATTTATTATTATTATTATTATTATTATTATTATTATTAATCTGAGGGTCTAAAGAATCGGCTAACACTGATTTAATCCTCTGAAGGCTTCCTCCAGTTGTGACGGCTCGGTGGCAGTCTGGTCTGTAGAGGAGCAGGTAAGTGTTTTAATTTTTACATGATTATGGGGGTTTTTACACCTGGTCACTTCATGCGTTTTCTGTGATCCGATAGCTATCCGATGGTAAAAAGACCAGGTCTAAATGCCCTCCGAAATGTTTTCGAGACAGATATAAATCTGATGGTCCAAACCTCTTCAGGAGGAGGTCTGGGACACATTTCAGATGAAACTGGACAGGTGTAAATGAAAGTGGTTGTTCAAGCCACGTACGTCAGCGCTATACTCCTCCCAAACGGAAGAACGTCACTCGCAGGTGATCTTTCACCCAGGTGTCTCGTTGGGTCTTAAAATACAATGCAGCAAACAATAAATGCTGTTTTTTGTAGCATAACCGTCGTAACGATTTTTTTCGTCTTCTTTTTGATTGCGTCCTGAAAACCGCACACACCAAAGCGTGGTCCGTTTCAATTACCCCGGAAATGAGGTAAAATATATCTGCATTTTGGGCGGGAGTAGAAAGATCAGATCGATATCGGATTCGCCGAGACGCATTTATGTGGCCTGATGTAAATGGAACAGTTTTAACAAATCAGATAGCTATCGGATCAGAGAAAACACACGAAGTGACCAGGTGTAAAAAGGCCCTATGAGAATGGGGGAAATCTGATGGCTCCATAACCTGATAATGTTGTTTGTCATGTATAGTGTAAGTCTTAGGAGTGTTATAAGTAGGTGTAACTATACTGTTCATCTTTAAGCCGAACCGTCGCCTATAGAAATGAGCAGACGGTTCTGCTTTCTGCCCTGTGGTTTTTAATTTGTTGTTTTTGTCTCAAGACTCAAGTGGCAAACTGGAAGGTGCTGCAGAAGTCGAGTGACGTGAGCAACGCTAAATCTCTATGCAGACTCGCATGGCAAGGATCTGGGAAGGTACGAGCTCAATTATACGTGCCGTTTAAGTCGAGCTGTTTTGTTTAGTGATTAGAAGGAAGCATGTGGAAGGAGAGATTTCTGAAAATATGGGACGTTTTTTTTGTTTATTTTTTAAATTAGCTGTTTAAATTAGAAAAGTTTTTAAATGAAGTGTGTGTGTCTTTCTGTTTGTGTCTCTGTCTGTGTCTCTGTGTGTGTCTGTCTGTGTGTGTCTGTCTGTGTGTGTCTGTCTGTGTGTGTCTGTCTGTGTGTGTCTGTCTGTGTGTGTCTGTCTGTGTGTGTCTGTCTGTGTGTGTCTGTCTGTGTGTGTCTGTCTGTGTGTGTCTGTCTGTGTGTGTGTCTGTCTGTGTGTGTGTCTGCCTCTGTGTGTGTCTGCCTGTGTGTGTGTCTGCCTGTGTGTGTGTCTGCCTGTGTGTGTGTCTGCCTGTGTGTGTGTCTGCCTGTGTGTGTGTCTGCCTGTGTGTGTGTCTGCCTGTGTGTGTGTCTGCCTGTGTGTGTGTCTGCCTGTGTGTGTGTCTGCCTGTGTGTGTGTCTGCCTCTGTGTGTGTCTGCCTCTGTGTGTGTCTGTCTGTGTGTGTCTGTCTGTGTGTGTCTGTCTGTGTGTGTCTGTCTGTGTGTGTCTGCCTCTGTGTGTGTCTGCCTCTGTGTGTGTCTGCCTCTGTGTGTGTCTGCCTCTGTGTGTGTCTGCCTCTGTGTGTGTCTGCCTCTGTGTGTGTCTGCCTCTGTGTGTGTCTGCCTCTGTGTCTGTCTGCGTCTGTGTCTGTCTGCGTCTGTGTCTGTCTGCGTCTGTGTCTGTCTGTCTGTCTGTCTGTCTGTGTCTGTCTGTCTGTCTGTGTCTGTCTGTCTGTGTCTGTCTGTGTCTGTCTGTGTGTGTGTGTCTGTCTGTGTCTGTCTGTCTGTCTGTCTGTCTGTCTGTCTCTGTGTGTCTGTCTGTCTGTCTGTCTGTCTCTGTGTGTGTGTCTGTCTGTCTGTCTCTGTGTGTGTGTGTCTGTCTGTCTGTCTCTGTGTGTGTGTGTCTGTCTGTCTCTGTGTGTGTGTGTGTCTGTCTGTCTCTGTGTGTGTCTGTCTGTCTGTCTCTGTGTGTGTGTCTGTCTGTCTGTCTCTGTGTGTCTGTCTGTCTGTCTGTCTCTGTGTGTGTGTCTGTCTGTCTGTCTCTGTGTGTGTGTCTGTCTGTCTGTCTCTGTGTGTGTGTCTGTCTGTCTGTCTCTGTGTGTGTGTCTGTCTGTCTGTCTCTGTGTGTGTGTCTGTCTGTCTGTCTCTGTGTGTGTGTCTGTCTGTCTGTCTCTGTGTGTGTCTGTCTGTCTGTCTGTCTCTGTGTGTGTCTGTCTGTCTGTCTGTCTCTGTGTGTGTCTGTCTGTCTGTCTGTCTCTGTGTGTGTCTGTCTGTCTGTCTGTCTCTGTGTGTGTCTGTCTGTCTGTCTGTCTCTGTGTGTGTCTGTCTGTCTGTCTGTCTCTGTGTCTGTCTGTCTGTCTCTGTTTGTGTCTGTCTGTCTGTCTCTGTTTGTGTCTGTCTGTCTGTCTCTGTTTGTGTCTGTCTGTGTCTGTCTGTCTCTGTTTGTGTCTGTCTGTGTCTGTCTGACTCTGTGTGTGTGTGTGTGTCTGTCTGCCTCTGTGTGTGTGTGTGTCTGTCTGCCTCTGTGTGTGTGTGTGTGTGTCTGTCTGCCTCTGTGTGTGTGTGTGTGTGTCTGTCTGCCTCTGTGTGTGTGTGTGTGTGTGTGTGTGTGTGTGCCTGCCTCTGTGTGCCTGCCTCTGTGTGTGTCTGTCTGTGTGCCTGCCTCTCTGTCTGTCTGTGTATGTGTGTGTCTGTGTGCCTGCCTCTCTGTCTGTCTGTGTGTGTGTGTGTGTCTGTGTCCCTGTCTCTCTGTCTGTCTGTCTGTCTGTCTGTAGCTGCTTGCAGTTCCAGTGGATAACACAGTCCAGCTGTATGAGAGAGACACCTGGACTCATGTTGGCACTCTTTCTGATGATCTCCTCACTCAGGTCAGTACAGTTTACTCCTGAACTCAGCTGACAGGAGGCGTGTCTTATACTTTTGCTCTGAAAATACCCCAAAATTCAGCTGAGGGGGGAAAAAACAATAAATGTGTACGTTGGTCAAAAGGGTTCCATTTATTTTAAGAACAAATGGCTTGGTGTTTTTTGGAATTGACTCACAGACATTATAAAATGTCCCACTGTACTTTTTGTCCATTTAGGGTTATATTTAATGCTGTTAGTTCCATCTTTTAATGTTATTCCTTTATATAATATCTTTTAAAGCAAAAGTGTGAAGCGGTTCCAAATGTTCGGCAAATGGAAACATCTCAAACCTCATATTTTGTGCCATGTGAAGTCCATTGTTCAGGTTTTTCCTCTGCTCTGAATCAGCAGGTCGTAAACGTGGTGGTTTGGTCACCGTGTGGGAAGTTTCTGGCAGCAGGAACAGTAGGGGGATCTCTCTCCGTCTGGGACGTCGACGCTAAGCTGTGCATCGAAAGGTGCTCGGAGTTTTACATTTACATCTACGGCATTTAGCAGATGCTCTCATCCAGAGAGACTACATTTATCTCATTTATACAGCTGAGCAGGGGGGCACGGTGGCTTAGTGGTTAGCACGTTTGCCTCACACCTCCAGCGTTGGGGGTTCGATTCCCGCCTCCGCCTTGTGTGTGTGGAGTTTGCAACTCGTCCAGCTGTAGGGAGGAAATACAGAATGTTTATACAGATTTTTAATATGAAATAAGGTGCTACATGCAGGTCGATTCCTGCCTCCACCTTGTGTGTGTGGAGTTTGCATGTTCTCCCTGTGCCTCGGGGGTTTCCTCCGGGTACACCGGTTTCCTCCCCGGTCCAAAGACATGCATGGTAGGTTGATTGGCATCTCTGGAAAATTGTCTAGTGTGTGATTGCTTGAGTGAATGAGAGTGTGTGTGTGCCCTGCGATGGGTTGGCACTCCGTCCAGGGTGTATCCTGCCTTGATGCCCTATGACGCCTGAGATAGGCACAGGCTCCCCGTGACCCGAGAAGTTCAGATATGCGGTAGAAAATGAATGAATGAATACAGCTGAGCAATTGAGGGCTAAGGGCCTTGCTCAGGGGGCCAGGAGTGAAAGCTTGGTGGCCCTGGGATTTGAACTCATGACCTTCTGATCAGTAGTCCAACACCTTAACCACTGAGACAACACATCCACATGTTTTACACGGCTTCCAGCTCACATCTGAAGTGTTTGTTTAAAGTGAGAAAGCAATTCGACTCTGAATCGAATCAACATAATCAAATGTGATTGCTTAAACTGAACCACAATTAATATTCTGTAAAAACCAAAAAAAAAAAAAAATTACAAAGATCTCATAATATCCATGAAATCTCAGAGCTTATGGGTGCATTATGGGTATTTGGGTGCATTATGGGTACTATTTAGCATGCAAGGGTTGTGGGATTTCACAAAAGCACTAAATATGCACTACTGTGCTTTTGGATATGAGGTTGTTCTAAAATAGGAAGGAAAAAAAGTCTCTTTTGTACGCCATATTAGTGAAACGGTGATGACGGAATTCGCCGGCATCAGAAACTTTAAATGTTTCTTCCCTTCGTTCTCAGGCAGAAGCATGAGAAAGGCTACACGGTGTGTGGCATGGCCTGGCATCCCGCCGGAGGACAGATCGCTTACACGGACACCCAGGGCTGCCTGGGCCTGTTGGACGGAGTGTGTGCATCTTCATCCTCATCCTCCACTACCACCAAGAGCGCCACGGTCAGTGTCTCTGACTTTCAGTGACGGATCGTTCTTTAATAAAAAAAAAAGTCAAAGTAGAAAGTTCGCTCTAAATAACCGTGAATAAATGAAATACTTTTTGTTACAAATTTATATTAAACAGGAAATTATTGTAGATGTATATTTAGTGTGTGTGTTTGTGTGTAAAGGGAGAGTATAAAGAGCAGAACGGTTATGACGACCTGTTTGATGAGGACGACGGCGGCGACCTGCTAGACGAATGTCGGAGTGTGCCGGCAGGTGAAGAGGAAGACGACGACGACGACGAGCTCCTTCCTGCCTCTCGCAAACCGCGTAACAGAGGGAACATCCTGGATGATGACGAGAACTCTCGAGGTGCATCATACAGAATCATGTCAATAATCACGAAAATCAACAGAGGCGTTCGTATTTCGTTTATCGTAATCTATTTATTATCCAGAGTGAATTATGTCATTCAAAACCCACCGTTCCTACACAGACACCGGCTCGGTGAAGGTGGATCATTTAGCCGAGGATGACGGAGAGAGCGGCGTTTCCCCCGCAGTGGCGCCCCCTTCTGCAGCAGTGCCACGCCCGCTTTACGAGGGTCCGATGCCCACTGCGCCACAGAGAGCCTTCCAGCCCGGATCCACTCCGGCGCACCTCATGCACCGTTTCATGGTGAGATCGGGGCTAGTTAAGGGTAGGATGGTTACCATAGCAACTGCTTCTTTTCTTTTGTGGATATTTAGTGTCTCTTTTTTTTAATAGTAAGAAATTTACTAATTTTGTTGTACCAAATACACAATGTTTACTGTAAATACTATTTAATCAACTTAATTACCTGATAAAATTAGATACTCTATAATAGTTAATATTTGCAATATTTAAGAATAAATTTCTTATTTAAATGTTAGTTTAAATCAGGTTTATTAATATGTAGATCCAGAAAGACAGTCGATAAGAATTTTATGTAAATATTTCATTTGAGTCGTATCAGTACGAGATAAAAGTTCAATTTAAAATTGTGTGCAATGAATAGTTTTCTTTTTTTTCCTTTTTCTCCCTCAGAATAAATTATAATAACCATTTTATCACGTGTTTGTTTGTGTGTGTGTGTGTGTGTGTGTGTATTTGTGTATGTGTGCCCTCAGGTTTGGAACTCAGTGGGTATCGTGCGCAGCTACAACGATGAACAGGATAATGCCATCGACGTGGAGTTCCACGACTCTGCTGTCCATCACGCCATGCACCTCACCAACACGCTGGAGCACAGCATAGCCGATCTATCCCAGGAGGCCGTTCTGCTCGCCTGTGAAGGCACAGAGGAACTAGCTAGGTATCCTCAGGGTTTAATTTAACTGCATGCTACACTGTTATTACGCTGTTTTTATTTACCGACAGTTATACAAGACCCTGTGTTAAATTCTGCTGTGTTTTTCCCAGCAAGTTGCAGTGCCTGCACTTCTCTTCATGGGACACGAATAAGGAGTGGATAGTGGACCTGCCAAAAGGCGAGGACGTGATGGCGCTGTGTCTGGGACAAGGCTGGTTGGCGGCGGCTACCAGTGTCATGCTGGTACGCCTTTTCTCCATCGGCGGTGTTCAGAGAGAAGTGTTCAGCCTGCCGGGTCCTGTAGTGTGCATGGCGGGACACGGGGAGCAACTTCTTATAGTCTATCACAGAGGTATGAATGCTGTGTGTGAGTGTTTGTGTGTTTGTGAGTGAGTGTTTGTGAGTGAGTGTTTGTGAGTGAGTGTTTGTGAGTGAGTGTTTGTGAGTGAGTGTTTGTGAGTGAGTGTTTGTGAGTGAGTGTTTGTGAGTGAGTGTTTGTGAGTGAGTGTTTGTGAGTGAGTGTTTGTGAGTTTGAGTGAGTGTTTGTGAGTGAGTGTTTGTGAGTGTTTGTGAGTTTGAGTGAGTGTGTGTGAGTGAGTGTGTGTGAGTGAGTGTGTGTGAGTGAGTGTGTGTGAGTGAGTGTGTGTGAGTGAGTGTGTGTGAGTGAGTGTGTGTGAGTGAGTGTGTGTGAGTGAGTGTGTGTGAGTGAGTGTGTGTGAGTGAGTGTGTGTGAGTGAGTGTGTGTGAGTGAGTGTGTGTGAGTGAGTGTGTGTGAGTGAGTGTGTGTGAGTGAGTGTGTGTGAGTGAGTGTGTGTGAGTGAGTGTGTGTGAGTGAGAGTGTGTGAGTGAGTGTGTGTGAGAGTTTGTGTGAGAGTTTGTGTGTGTGTGTGTTACAGTGGCATGTCTCATGACCCAGACCCAACGTGTGTTTGTGTTAGGGACGGGGTTTGACGGAGATCAGGCTCTCGGGGTGCAGCTTCTGCAGCTCGGCCACAAAAGAAAGCAGGTCATCCACGGTGAACCTCTTCCCCTTTCCCGCAAGTCCCACCTAACTTGGATGGGCTTCAGTGCCGAAGGTGAGACGTGATGAGTGGATAACAGAACTGGATTTACAAACACAACAAAGAAGTGATCTGATTATATTAGCTTTACGACCCCGTGTGCAGGAACGCCGTGCGCTGTGGACTCTGAGGGCGTGGTGCGCATGCTGAACCGCTCTCTGGGAAACACGTGGACTCCTGTGTGTAACACCAGAGAGAGCTGCAAGAACAGGTCGGATCATTACTGGGTGGTCGGCATCCACGAGAACCCCCAGCAGCTCAGGTGAGGCTCTAATAGCTCCGAATATATTTCACTGTCGTGTTGTTTTAATGTGAAGGCCAGAAACCAGTTTGCTCTGGTAATTATAATGAGGGACTTTGGTTCCAGGCCGTGCTACGCCTTCAGAATACACGCCTGCTTTATGTTATTTTAACATGGTTAAGAGGAACATTACAGCTTCATGACGGAAAGGTGGGTTTTCAGAGTATATTTGATCGTCATCTAAGAAAATCTTGTTCAGGTTGGGACTTCGATGAAAGTGTGAATAAATTCATTGAAAATACTCCAAATCTAGAACTTTCTCCTCTGTGGACATGCATTGCTTTGGTCATGTGACTTTCAGTTAAACGTGACCGTGTGACAATCCAGCTCGAAATTCCACAGGAGCTCAAATCCTTCACTAATCTCAATTAATCTCTCTCGTGACTTGAGCTTACACTCACACCAATTACAAGCAGTTTATAGGACATTTTTCACGCTGGCTTGATTGTGGGGTTTTATTATACGCTTCTGTAGGAATTCTTGTCGCAAACTTAACCTGGATGTTCTGAATAAATGCTTACATAAAAGTTCTTTAACTGGCATCATTTGCATATTTGGTTTCCTAGACATTTAATCCGTTCCTCCATGACTGTTTGGTCCAAAAAATTTGGGCGAGTTTGTAAAAATTTGTCACTATGTCCGGTGCTTACAAATTTCCAATGGTCCCCCAGGTGTAGGGCTGGGCGATAAAACGATAACAATATGTATTGCGATAGACACGTGATATCAATAAAAAATGTGTTTAATAAAACGTTCAATGTTTTTATTCTTTGTCGGAAGAAAACAGGTTGCGAGTTTGGTTGCATTAACAAAGGCACTCACTCTCTGGTAACCTAGCAATGTAGGGAGTGACACGCTAACAGCCAATCATGTAACAGTATCAAGTTTGCTTGCGCCATTTCGTTGTCTATTACTGGTCTGCTGGATTTCTCTTCAGTAACCGGCGACTGATAAGCAGAAAAAGAGCGCCACAGCGAGCGAGGACATTGTAAATAAAAGAGGAAAAGATGTTACAGATGTATCTCAGTCTACCTCAGTTTTATTTCTGTTTACAAAACACAGCACATATTTTACACACTTTATTCACCAGAAGGTGAACAGCAAGTGAACGTCCTCACACTAAACTTGCACTAAATTCCCAGGTTTCTCTGTTTATATTTAACACTTTGCACTATTTTATTATACTTTATTAAGCATTTCTTACATTTTCTTTCATTTTGCACCTTAAATGTTAAGAGATAATTGTTAAGTGTTCATTGTGACTTTAGACTTATGTTTACATTTTAATTATTTGAGTTTTCCTGGTTGTTGACATTTCTGTCAATAACTGAGGGGATTATGATTATGATCAGAGGGAGGTTAAGTTTCAAATAAAAATGTGTAAATGTAATATATTTTTCTCCTGGTCCTTATTTTAACTGGGTCATAAAAAAATAATAATAATAATAATTATCGATATCGACCGATATGAAACACTGATATCGTGATACAGTTTTCAGCCATATCGCCCAGCCCTAACCAGGCATAACAGAACTGTTAGAGCTTCCCGTCATCAAAAGAAGTACAAGACATTATATAATTGAATAATCAACCATCGTGTTTTCTAAAGTGTCTTTAGTGGTTTAGTCTTAACTTTAGTCTGTAGTTGTTTATGGAATCAATATCACAGTTGTCTATGCAGCTTCTGTTGCAACTCATTTCTCAACCTGGAAATTTATACAAGGTATCTGGGAGAAGTTTAAAAATAAGGTGAAAGTTTAGATCTCTCTCTCTCTCTCTCTCTCTCTCTCTCTCTCTCTGTACAGGTGCATTCCCTGTAAAGGATCCGTTTTCCCGCCGACTCTTCCTCGTCCCGCTGTGGCCATCCTGCCCTTCAATCTGCCCTTCTGCCAGACCAGCACAGAGAAGGGCCAGATGGAGGTGTGTGTGTGTGTGTGTGTGTACTTTTGGGAATTTTTGTTTTCAATGATCAGCCTTATAATTGTAGCTGAAAGATGTTTCCTGTAACACCTGTCAGGCCGGTGTGGGCAGATAGGCAGGTACTGATTGACACACTGACTCTCTGGTCCTCAGAAAATCAGCAGGGAATCTGTGAACAATTTACTTCTGTTGTATTGCAGAGATCCACGATTAAGGATCCAAAATGTTTCAAACCCTTTTTTCCTTTTTCAAGTGTCCAGTATTACAGATAATGTAAACAAGTCAAGTCAAGAAGCTTTTATTGTCATTTCAACCATATACAGTGCCTTGCGAAAGTATTCGGCCCCCTTGAACTTTGTGACCTTTTGCCACATTTCAGGCTTCAAACATAATGATATGAAACTGTAATTTTTTGTGAAGAATCAACAACAAGTGGGACATAATCATGAAGTGGAACGAAATTTATTGGATGTTTCAAACTTTTTTAACAAATCAAAAACTGAAAAATTGGGCGTGCAAAATTATTCGGCCAACTTAAGTTAATACTTTGTAGCGCCACCTTTTGCTGCGATTACAGCTGTAAGTCGCTTGGGGTACGTCTCTATCAGTTTTGCACATCGAGAGACTGAAATTTTTGCCCATTCCTCCTTGCAGAACAGCTCGAGCTCAGTGAGGTTGGATGGAGAGCGTTTGTGAACAGCAGTTTTCAGTTCTTTCCACAGATTCTCGATTGGGTTTAGGTCTGGACTTTGACTTGGCCATTCTAACACCTGGATATGTTTATTTTTGAACCATTCCATTGTAGATTTTTCTTTATGTTTTTGATCATTGTCTTGTTTGAAAACAAATCTCCGTCCCAGTCTCGGGTCTTTTGCAGACTCCATCAGGTTTTCTTCCAGAATGGTCCTGTATTTGGCTCCATCCATCTTCCCATCAATTTTAACCATCTTCCCTGTCCCTGCTGAAGAAAAGCAGGCCCAAACCACGATGCTGCCACCACCATGTTTGACAGTGGGGATTGTGTGTTCAGGGTGATGAGCTGTGTTGCTTTTACGCCAAACATAACGTTTTGCATTGTTGCCAAAAAGTTCAATTTTGGTTTCATCTGACCAGAGCACATGATTGGTGTGTCTCCCAGGTGGCTTGTGGCAAACTTCACTTTTTATGGATATCTTTAAGAAATGTCTTTCTTCTTGCCACTCTTCCATAAAGGCCAGATTTGTGCAGTATACGACTGATTGTTGTCCTATGGACAGAGTCTCCCACCTCAGCTGTAGATCTCTGCAGTTCATCCGGAGTGATCATGGGCCTCTTGGCTACATCTCTGATCAGTCTTCTCCTTGCATGAGCTGAAAGTTTAGAGGGACGGCCAGGTCTTGGTAGATTTGCAGTGGTCTGATACTCCTTCCATTTCAATATTATCGCTTGCACAGTGCTCCTTGGGATGTTTAAAGCTTGGGAAATCTTTTTGTATCCAAATCCGGCTTTAGACTTCTCCACAACAGTATCTCGGACCTGCCTGGTGTGTTCCTTGTTCTTCATGATGCTCTCTGCGCTTTAAACAGACCTCTGAAACTATCACAGTGCAGGTGCATTTATACGGAGACTTGATTACACACAAGTGGATTCTATTTATCATCATTAGTCATTTAGGTCAACATTGAATCATTCAGAGATCCTCACTGAACTTCTGGAGAGAGATTGCTGCACTGAAAGTAAAGGGGCCGAATAATTTTGCACGCCCAATTTTTCAGTTTTTGATTTGTTAAAGTTTGCACTTCACTTGTTGATTATTCATAAAAAATTACAGTTTCATATCATTACGTTTGAAGCCTGAAATGTGGCAAAAGGTCACAAAGTTCAAGGGGGCCGAATACTTTCGCAAGGCACTGTAGCTGTTGCGGTACACGGTGAAATGAGACAACGTTTCTCCAGGATCAAGGTGCTACATAAAACAAAGACAGGACTAAGGCCATGTAAGTTGTTTTAGCCACATAAAGTGCAACTGTGCAACCTGTTGCAAACAGTGCAGGACAAGACAAACTAGACAGTGCAGGACAAAAGACAGTGCAGACATAAAGTTACAAGACAGTACAAAAAATGCAATACAATAAACAGTATCAGAAACAGCGCCGACCGACCGGTGTAAATACTGAATGTTCAAACAATATTTCGTGCAGTAACATTAGAATGAACACAGTTTCTTAGCAGTAGGTCCTTTTGGATAATATATAGAGTTGTGCAAAAAAACAGCAAATGACTGAAATATTGTATAGTATGTGCATAATGGCTGAGATATTGTACAATATGTGCAAAAACAGCAGAAATGTCGGACAGTATGTGCAAAACAGTGTGTGTGTTTTGTGAGGGTCTGTGCAGTCCATACAGATGATGTGTGTGTATGTTGTGCTCAGTATAGTCCAGTTCAGTTATTGAGAAGTCTGATGGCTTGTGGGAAGAAACTGTTACGCAGTCTGGTCGTGAGGGCCCGAATGCTTCGGTACCTTTTTCCAGACGACAGGAGGGTGAAGAGTGTGTGTGTGTGTGAGGGGTGTGTGGGGTCATCGACAATGCTGTTGGCTTTGCGGATGCAGCGTGTGGTGTAAGTGTCCATGATCGAGGGAAGAGAGACCCCAATGATGTTCTCCGCTGTCCTCACTATCCGCTGCAGGGTTTTGCGATCCGAGATCGTACAGTTCCCAAACCAGACAGTGATGCAGCTGCTCACTGTGATGTGTTTTTTTTTTGCTAACGTGTCTACAGGAGCAGTATTGGCGCTCGGTGCTCTTCCATAATCACTTCGGCTACCTGTCGTCCAGCGGCTACGAGACGGACGAGGCGAGTCAGAGGGAGAAGGAGAAGGAGCAGCAGGAGCTGCTGATGAAGATGTTCGCAGTAAGCTGTTTCTGTTATCACTTACGTTAATGCTGCTGCTGCTGCTGCTCAATTTATGTTCCATGAAAGATGAATATATATCAAGCTGTTCACTTCCTGTTTGCATCGTGTCGCACGTCAGCTGTCTTGTAAGCTGGAGCGCGAGTTCCGCTGTGTGGAGTTGGCCGGGATGATGACGCAGAGCGTCGTTTCGCTCGCCATCCGCTACGCTTCACGTTCCAGACGCATGCTTCTTGCTCAGAGGCTCAGTGAGCTCGCTCTGGAGAAGGCCAGTCAAGTACAGGAGGAAGAGGAGCCAGAGGAGGAAGCAGCCTATCACAGCCAGCCACAAAATGCACGGTACTCTGTGAATCGAGTTTTTTATTTTTTTTAATTTATTCTTTGTTGTATTTCACACTTGCATGATGATTCTTTACACTGAAACTTGACTGTTCACAGGTCGAATCTATCAAGTCGAGTCGCCAGGCGCTCGAGCGGAAGAGCCGCACAGGAAGACTACGATGAAGACGAGCAGGAAGACGAAGATGCTCAGGAAGCACCGATGGAGGCAGAGGAAGAACCAGAAAGCAAGAAGTCACGTAAGAGTTCTAGCCATTCAAGTAGGACTAAAGTTATTGCACCTTGTAATGTGTTAGATGTGCTGATGTGTGCTGCAGTGTCTACGTTACTTCACTGAACGGTTTCTTTTACCCTTTAATCTTTGTCTTGGTCTTTTCAGCTCACAGGTAAGTTTTTCTCGTCTGCTTTGTCTTTCATATTTTCTGACGGTTTGCTTCATGAAAGCCGCTACACCTTCCTCGGAGCGAACGGCTCAGGAACGACGAGTTTTAGCTCTTTTACTGTTGACGGAGTGCCCGAGAAAGAAAATGATTGATTATGGATGACACTTTGTTCTATTTGTACTTCTGCTTCCTGCTTCGCTACTGTTCGGACGCTTTTACTTGCGCTCTGTGCTTTGCGCTTTTGCTTTTTCACTTTTATCATTTGATTTAACTACCAGCAGTTCAGCACAGTGCTCAAACTAAACAATTGGGCACTCGCACAAAAACTACAAATTCCTGGAACTATATTCATATTTGGAATATTCAACAACTTGAGGAATTAGTCATAGAGTCATTAGAGTCATAGCGGTCTACCAGTCTGCTATTGCCGGCAGTTTACAATCCTAAATCAGAACAACACAGCTGCCCACACTCAAACAAAAGAGAAAATGCCTTCTTTTGGCTCTCAATCCACCTGCTGCTCAAACTGCCACAGACGTCTACAAAAGATTGCAGTTCTCGAAACCCTGCCAGAACATACAGCAGAGCTTCATCGTGGTCCCTCTCAACGTAAAGCTGGTGAGTCCTGTGAATCTAATGCTACTAAACAGGTCATTGTGAGCTCAGAGAAACTTGAAGTAATTGAGGACACAAACCGATGGCATAAACAGGGTGTGAGACCCAAGGGTGCTGCATTAGCATCATCTACCCCAGATATGGGTACAACTCGAGTAGCTAATATTGGTATTCCACCACCCACTGTGCGGCTTGAAAATAGATTTGAAGCCCTAGTGAGTTTGGGCGAAGAATCCCCAAATGTAAATGGACACAGATCACATCAGTCAGTAGCTAACAGAGCTAACAGACGCTCGATATCATACAGGCAGCGGCGCTCCACTCAGACAGCAGTCGAGCCAAGCACGCTGATAGTGGGTGACTCTATTATCAGGAACATTGTAAGCAAAGCTACCCGTACATACTGTTTTCCTCGGGCAATGGTTTCTGATGTTAACAAGGAACTTTGCAACATTCTGATGAAACACAAGTCTGTCAGTCGGATTGTCATACATGTGGGAAAGAAGGATATTTGGAAAGAGCGGTCTGAGCTCCTCAAGAGGGATTTCAATGGACTTTTTGAAACACTTGCAAGACTGAAAGTTCTATCATTCATCAGTGGACCTTGCTACTAAGTTTGAATTCATGGCTACAAAAAAACCTGCACCATGAGAGGACTGAGTTACATTGACAATTTTAATATCTTCTGGAGTCAAAGGCAACTTTTTAACACTGATGTTATCCAGCCAAACAAACTAGGTGTTAGGTTGCTTAAAGACAATATCTTTTTCTTCCTTCATCATTCATCAGCTGAGTGTGCCAGTCCACTCCTGAACGGCCTAAATGACCACAGGATTTCACACCAACACCTGGAGGGACATTCAGTTGACAAGGATAAAACTCCGCAGCCACAACAACTACTGTTCACAGACACAGCTCAGGCTGAGCCCTGCCCACAGACCTCACTACAGCTGGATGGTGAATCAACACCCAAGGATGTTTCTGTGGATAACAACCAGGAAAAATAAGATCTCACTCCCAAGCCTCCAGGAACACCAGAATCACAGCTGATGTCGTCGCACTCTCTCTCCTTCTCTTCAACATCACCACTTCTGTGCTTTTCAGAGAAAATGGAGAAACTGGTATCTGCTGGAACTAAGCTTTCCCACTCTATTGCTGCGAGCCCCCAAATACCAACCAAGAAATGGCGGGCTCCACAACCACCAAAGCCTCCGGGCCCAACCTGCCCTCCCCCTCCATCTGAGATGGCACTGTGACCTCTGCCTCAACGGCAGGGATCACACCAGCCCTCATCTGCAAACAGCACTGGTAACTGATATGTGTTGGGTCCCCGCTATGACAGCAGTAACAATCAGAAATGTTTTCAGAACAAGCGGGAGCCCAATGTCCCTTTAGCTTTCCCTATCTCTGTCCTGATATGTGATAGAAAGACGAAGGCCCTCTCCAGCCGCACGACAGCTCTATATAATCTACTGCCTATTAGACGTCATTCTGAGATGGATACAGGGCCAAAACCAGTTACTGTTAAATTAGCACTTCTGAATATCCGTTCATTAAAGAACAAATCATTTTTAGTTAATGATCTTATACCACTAACCACTAACACTACCACTAACAACCTGGACTTCATGGTTCTAAATGAAACCTGGTTAGATGACAGCTGCAGCGCTACAGTCCTCAATGAATCCGCGCCACCCAACTTTACTTTTATAAGTGTCTGTAGAGCTGTTAGAAGAGGTGGAGGAATAGCTGCTTTATTCAAAGATGCCTTTCAATGCAAGCAAGTGTTACTTGGCGATTACCAGTCTTTTGAATATTTGTGTATTGCTCTAAAAGGTACACCACGCATTCTGTTTACAATTATTTATAGGCCTCCCAAATACACCCCAACTTTTGTTGATGAATTTACAGAACTTTTATCAACAATCTCCTCTGAATTTGATTATTTTGTTAGTGCTGGAGATTTCAACATTCATATAGACAATGCAGAAAACGATACTGTTCAATGTTCTAAACACTTTTGATCTGACCCAGCACGTGCAAGGTCCTACACACAATAGGGGACACACTCTTGATCTGCTCATTAGCAAGGGTCTAAACATTCCACCCGCTGTTATCAAGGATGAAGCGCTATCTGACCATTTCTGTGTTTACTTTGATTTATTGATCTGTCTTGCCACTGGTGCTAGATCTGTCTATGTCAAAAAAAAAAGGTTCATAAATGAAAACACCAGTGAGGTATTTATGAATGCTATATCAATGTTGCCAAACATGTCGGCAGACTCTGTTGATGTTCTCCTTGAAAATTTTAACTTAAAAGTTAAAGATGCTATTGATGGTATAGCTCCAGTAAAGGTCAGGATGATCACTGGCAGACGTAAAGCACCTTGTGCCCCCTTTCCACCGAGGCAGTTTGAGTGCTGGTTCGGAGCCAGAGCCTAATTTAGAACCAGTTCTTTCTGTTTCGACTGCCAAAGCACTGGCTTCAAACCAGGAAAAGTGGTTCTTAAGTAGCACCAAAACGTTGCTGGTCTAGACTCAAGAACCGCTTGCATTAGGGACTGTGGGCGGGGCTACAGTTAGCGCATTTGATAATGTACCTTAAGTATACTAATGTTTAATACACTTTTACTTTACCGCAATATGATACATTATCAGCACACATGATAGTAGGTAGCTACATGCTAAGGCTAACTTTTTTCTGTGTTGGTGATAAAATAGTTACTTTATACTTTATAACCTCCGTTTATACAGATTACACGAAGCTGCACGTTGGATTCGCCGCGTTGGGTGTTAATGTAGGTTCACAAAGCCATGAGCATTAACAGTAAAGCAACATCCGCCATTGTTGTTGTGTTTGTGTTTGCCGCTGCTGTGCTAAGGTTGCTGGGACACATACAGTGACGTCACACTCGGCTCTATGATGGCTCTCTAGCCAGTGGAAAGGCAAACCGGTTCTTAGAAGGGTCGCCAGAGGAACCAACTTTGAAACAGCACCAGCGCTAGCTCTGAACCAGCACTCGTTTCTTTCCGGTGGAAAAGGGGCATTGGAGAAACACAACAGCGGTACAGAGCATGAAAAGAACATGCAGAAAAGCTGAACGTATGGCGGTAAACAAAACTTGAAGTATATCATAGCATCTGTAAGGACAGTCTTCGTGCTTTCAATGTAGAACTAGGCACAATGTAGCTAGACAGAGCTTCTTCTCAAACATTATAAACAACAACATAAACAACACTCGCACTCTTTTTGTGCAAACCCCCCCAAATCAAGTTCCTAGTGAAAGGCTGTCTGACAACAAATGCAATGAGTTTGCAACCTTTTTCTCTGAGAAAATCAGTAATATCAGAATGGCAATCAATACGGCCTCATATTGTAATGTGGTCAGTCAGACCTCACTACAACAACCTCAAAAATGTGTCTCTTTCTCAGAATTTGACAAAATTGACATATAAAAACCCTGGAAGAAACAGTACAACATCTTAAAGCATCAACTTGCAGCCTTGACACCCTCCCTAAATCCTTTATCAAAAAGGATCTTAACTGCTTAGAAACTGACCTCTTAAAAATAGTAAATACCTCTCTGCTCACAGGCACTTTTCCAGAGTCCCTAAAAATGGCGGTTGTTAAGCCTCTCCTAAAAAACGGTAACCTAGACAAAACCATACTTAGCAACTACAGGCCAATCTCAAATCTTCCTTTTATAGGCAAGATCATTGAAAAGGTTGTTTTCAATCAGCTGAACAAATTCTTAAATGGCTACCTGGTTTCCGCCAGCATCACAGCACAGAGACAGTGCTCCTAAAGATAATAAATGATATTCGTTTAAACTCTGATTCAGGTAAAATACCAGTGCCGGTGCTACTAGATCTTAGTGCTGCCTTTGACACGGTAGATCACACCATACTCTTACATAGACTGGTAAACTGGGTAGGGCTTTCTGGGATGGTCATACCTAAAAGGGAGAGGTTACTATGTGAACATAGGTAACCATAAATCTGAGTGGACATCCATGACATGTGGAGTCCCACAGGGCTCAATTCTTGCACCGCTTCTCTTTAATTTGTATATGCTCCCAATTGGTCAAATAATGAAAAAGAACCAAATTGCTTACCACAGCTATGCAGATGACACCCAGATATACTTAGCCCTGTCCCCTAATGACTACAGCACTACATTGACTCACTATGTAAGTGCATTGATGAAATTAACAGTCAAAACGTCCTCCAGTTAAACAAAGACAAAACAGAAGTCATTGTATTCGGAAATAAAGATGAAACTCTCAAGGTTAACACACGCCTTGACTCTAGGGGGTCTAAAGACACAAAATAAAGTAAGAAATCTTGGTGTAATTTTAGAGTCTGACCTTAATTTCAGTAGTCATGTGAAAGCGAAAAGCAAATCCGCTTACTACCATCTCAGAAATATAGCCAGAATTAGATGTTTTGTCTCAAGACAGGACTTGGAGAAACTTGTTCATGCTTTCATCACCAGCAGGATGAATTATTGCAATGGACTCCTTCCTGGAAGACCATTAGACAGCTGCAGCTCATACAGAACGCTGCAGCCAGAATTCTGACCAGAATCAAAAAATCTGAGCACATCACTCCAGTCCTCAGGTCCTTACACTGGCTTCCAGTTACATTTAGAATAGATTTTAAAGTATTGTTACTGGTTTATAAATCACTTCATGACTTAGGACCGAAATACATTACAGATATGCTAATTGAATATAAACCAAGCAGACTACTCAGATCAGTCAGTTAGAGATACCAAGGGTTCACTCAAAACAAGGTGCGTCAGCATTTAGTTATTATGCCACCTATAGCTGGAATCAGCTTCCAGAAGAGATCAGATGTGCTTCAACAGTAGACGCTTTTAAATCAAGATTAAAAACACATCTGTTTAACTCTGCATTTACTGAATGAGCGCTGTGCTGCTTCACACTGACTGCACTTTTTATCCAAATCACTTTTACTCCTGTTTTATTCCTTTTAACATATTTGAAACTGTTTTTTATTAAAATCACATTTATTTTCTTTAATTGTTCTTTGTTTTTATTATGATTTTATTGTGTTTCTTATTTTTTCATATATTTTTTTCTCTCTCTCTCTTATAAATTTTCTAATTTCTATGTAAAGCACTTTGAATGACCTCTGTGTATGAAATGTGCTATACAAATAAACTTGCCTTGCCTATTTTGTTATCGCAGGTGTGAATCCGTTCAGTAAAGGCGCGAAATCACCTGAAAAACCTCCCATCAGACCAGGTGAGAAGATGGCCTTTGCTTTACGAGAACGATTGACACTTGCGTAAATGTTTGGAACTCTTCGATATTACCCGACAAATTGGAAGCTTCGGCTCATTCCCTTCTCTCGTTTTTCTCATTTAGAATGCAACATGTTTATTTTGTTGTAAATCTTTTGTCTTTTTCTTTTTTTCTTTTTCCCCCTCTCGCAGTCAGTAAAGACGGTCGTGTAAACCCCTTTAAGGTGAGACCAACATGGAGTTTTTTTTTTATTATTTACATTTGTTTATTTTATTAAATGTTTTTAAGATTTATCTTCAACTCTCCAGTCAGACGTAATGTGCTGTTTTGAGCAGGTCAGTGGATCAGGAAAGCCGTCAGGATCTCCGTCACCACAACCCAGAGCTACTAACGTTCTAGACACCATGACGGCATCCAACAGGAAACACATGGCATCCACTAAAGCTCCAGTGATAAAGCCTCTGGCACCGAGACCACGCTCCAAGGTACCTGTGTGTGTGTGTGTGTGTGTGTGTACACACACACACACACACACTGTATGTTCCAAAACCCTGCAGCCTCTTGCGCTTGTCAACTTTTATAAGCCTCACTTTTGGCCTGTTAGATATGATTTTTATTGGCACAAAACCCTAATAAAGCCATGTTCTGTGCGTATTTCAGGCTCAGGCTACACTGCTGCAGATGAGCACGTCTAAAGGAGCTTCTAAGAAGCCGGAGGAGAAAGAGACGGAGAAACCGAGGGCAGAGAAACCTGAGAAACCTGCAGCAGCACCTGGAGACAACGTGGAGAACACCAGGTGGGAGCAGGATCATGTCTAGTCAGTTATACTGTATTGTATCCATCTCGTTAAATATTGACTTTTTATTTTTATTCATTTTTTACTCTCAGACCAAAGACTGGTTTCCAGTTGTGGCTCGAGGAGAACAGGAAAAACATCCTCGCCAACAACCCGGACCTGGAGGAGATGGACATCATTAAAGAGGCCATGAGCCGCTTTCGCACGCTGTCAGGGGACGAGAGGCTGGTAAGAACCGACCTGCTGATTTACATTCGCAGGCACTGGTGCTCTACGTCACAGGGTGGAGCAGCGCGTTGTCCGTCCTCGTTCCACACAGGCCGGTTGACATACGTCCACAATTGGACATCTCTTACTCTGATTGACAGGGAAGGGAGCGTATGTCCCGCCCACCCGAGAGCACAGCTCATTTAGCAGGAGTATAAAAGTATCTAGATATCATGATGACATAAACAGTCCAGATGGTGAAATTGCTCAGGTACAATTTATTTATTTTTACTTCTTCCTGCCGTGACATCCACAATCCTCGCTCTTCAGTAAAATGTCACGTTTTCATATCAGACATTTCTACCTGCCTGAGACGGCTGGCGGCATTCAGAATGCATTTAACCTGTAACACTGTTAAACTGGATTCTGTCTCTGGGAAGCTTTTGTATAAACACAAATCTTCAAGGCTGATCTTTACCTTGGAAGACGCACCACATTATATCTCTTATCTAATCGACTACATTCTGAAGTAAAGATAACCTTAATTTTTATTTTTCCTCCTCTGCTGTACTTGTACTCAGTTCGTGACCCTGCACTTAATGGACTACTCCGCTCACCGCTCAGGGACAAACACCCTCGAAACAAACCTCAGTGATACGTGATGAGAGGGAGCTCGGTCGCTCTGGAAACCTGGGGGGTTTATTGCACACACCCATTGATCTTATGTTAATGTAGTGCCGAGGAGGAGAAGGAGGTGCTGGGCTCGTAGAGGCTGAATGAACAGAACGAGTGATAAAAGGGCGAACGTGTGCAGCAGGCTTTGGCTCTCATAAACGACCCGTGTGTATGTGACTCATCGCTGGGTCTGTAATGGACTCCGCTTTTCATTCAGGAAACGAATGCATCCGGACCTGCTCTGTCGATAGCCATTAGAGTCCTGGGTCTGTGCACGCGTGACTCAGGTGTGTGCCGATAATTCATTACCTCAACATCTTGTACGAGGCTTCGACACCGTAGCCACACTTTACGCCAATATATAGACAACAAATATATTTGTTTTGTGTTTAAAAACCACAAACACTTTTCTCGATAATACATTGTGCCTTGACAAAAGCATGGTGGTGACCTGAATGGGGTCAAAGTTCAAGAGGACGGAAAGACAGGTAAAGAAGGGGTGTGTGTGTGTCAATGCAGCAGCATTGCTTACTTACTAACTAACAGAATGTTCCGGCAATCATTTTCTTTAGCTAGTTCGCATTTAATTACGTTGTTATCGAGTAGCAAACGAAGGAATTTATTTGTTTATTAATTTATTTTATTTAATTGTTTGCAAGCACGTGTGTGTGGAGTTTGCATGTTCTCCCCATGCCTCGGGGGTTTCCTCCGGGTACTTCGGTTTCCTCCCCGGGTCCAAAGACATGCATGGTAGGTTGATTGGCATCTCTGGAAAATTGTCCGTAGTGTGTGAGTGTGTGTGTGCCCTGTGATGGGTTGGCACTCCGTCCAGGGTGTATCCAACCTTGATGTCCGATGACGCCTGAGATAGGCACAGGCTCCCCGTGACCCGAGGTAGTTCGGATAAGCGGTAGTAAATGAATGAGTGAGTGAGTAATTGTTTGCAGCAAGGAAAAAAGATCCGCCAAGTCGACTCACTAACGCGAACCTTGTTTGATTAGCAATTTTATATACCCTAACCCAGTCCAAAATCAGTCATAAAAAAGACAAGAAAAAGACTAGGTGATGCATTAGAACAAAAGTAATGGCACTCGATATAACAAAAACGACGACACTGACGATGATTTTAGCGTAACAGCGCCTTCAAAATACGGTTATTGATCCATAGTTAAATGGTATCATTAACTGTTTTCTTCACAATTATTCTAATATTTAAAGTTTTTTTTTTTTTCTGAACGACTCCAAGCCTTTTTTTAATAGAAATTTAATTCCAAATGACCTCAAACTCTATTTAGGCTGAAGTGTTTGATTGAGTGAACAGTCTGATTGATAATGTGCTATTCGGTCACCGGATGCAAAAGTCACACCTGATCTATCTTTTATAGAAATGGACAGAGAAGGCGAAAGGCTCAACAGGAGAGGGTGCAGACCTCAAGAAAAGAAAGCGAGACGATGAGGGGAATAACGAAGCCGACGGGCAGGTGGACACAGACGAAAACAGCGCAAAGAAGAAAAAACCTTCAGACACTTCGGCTAAACTCTCTGCTTTTGCCTTCAACAAAAATTAATTCTCCCTGTAGCAGTGTTTGTATTCGTATTAAGCATTTCTATTTTTTTTTGTCTTGTTTGTACATATTTCTGTGAACTGTTTAACTACTACGGTATATGAAACCGGAGATAAATAAAATGTTGACTTTTATAATGTGTTCGTAGTCGTTATTTAACTCATTTTTGGTGGAATACGTAAATTTGTCGTGCACCGTAGTTCGCCCTATAGCGTGATGGCCGATATACTCATTTACTCACAGTTCATTTGCACTATTCTGTAAAAACCCATCAGATTATCTGTGTTTAGGCTTCGAGTCAGAGCCCAGTTTGGTGTCCACATTAAACGAAGCTCTTGATCTGTAACTGCACGATTTTATGCGTAAAAACCGCTTCGATCTGATTGGATAATTGCACGAATGTGCACGTGTTAATGGACTAATCAGTGAGTATAAATTTTAAATACATAGTTGAAAACCCTAGAAATAAATAAATAAATAAACAATGGCCAACGTGCTAATAGTGGATTTGTTATAAATATAATTTATATATAATACAAATTAAATATGAATGCTGTGATTTGTGGAAATTATTTTAAACTGAAAGACACATTTCTAAAGTTTATCTGGTGAAATATATTAATATTCTGAGCATCAATAAGAAAGGCACCAAAGCCACATTGCTCTCGCACGTTATTACTGTCTCACGTGGTCTACTCCCAAATCTGTCATCGCTCCTTACGTAGGCGCACTACAAGCACGTTGGTCCTTAACGACCTACGCAGTGCACTGCGTCCAATCAGCCTGGTGTTTTGTGATGCTCCCAAAAGGTGACGCGATCGGTCTGACTGACCAATAGCGCTCCATAAATTAGCATACGGTTATAAAGGCTGAGGTGATCCGTGCGCGCACACAACCTGACGAGAAAGAGCAACCGAGCTGAGAAACTTCATACCAGTGAGCGTTTTTCTATATATTTACCTTTTATCAGAAAAAAGAACGTTAATACAAAGCTTACACTAATCCTATTAAATATATTATAACTATTAGAGGAGTATTAGGCAGTTAAAGCAACGCTTGTATAATTAATACAGTTATCTTTGGGGCTCTTAAAGTGACATAGCACTAATTAATTAGTTTTAATTAATGATAACAGGAGAAGAATTCATATTGGGAAAATTGTATATAAATAATAACTGGTATAACAGATTCGTGGAACATTAACCTAATAATTAAGTCTAACTAACACTATATGTTATACACTTTACACCAGAAAGCTTGGACATCACCACTGTTATGATGGAGAACTCCAAACTGAGTCAAAGAGAAAGTGAAGCCTCATCGAGCAACGATACGGCCTTAAATGGAATCTTGGACGGGATGGAGAAGATGCCGAAGTGGAACGGAGCACCCAAAGATATGCCCAAAGGTGAGAAACCCACTAGCAAGGGCATCACCCGAGCTCCATGTTCGTCTGTGATGGAGAGCTGGAAGGAAGAGCGGACCCGGAGCGTGGAGGATAACGAGATGAGCCTGCCGAGCATCACCGCCGCTTACACCACCATCCTCAGGGGTCTGGGAGAAGATCCGCAGAGACAAGGCCTGCTGAAGACGCCGCACCGGGCAGCCACGGCCATGCAGTTCTTCACAAAGGGTTATCAGGAGAAAATTATAGGTGAGTTATGAAAAAGAAGGTAAGGAAGCGTAGGACACGGGTTGTTCCCATACCTGGCCCCGAGGAACGCTTCCCTGTCCCTTTGGGTTGGACGACACTAAACGAGAGCAGACATGGTGTCACAGTGCAAGCCATGCTCGGATTAAATTATTTATTTAATCTCTAAATGCTATATAAATCTGATCGTTACACAGCACTACGAAAACACAACACATCTAAACTAACACCTCCAGATCCCACCAACATCTTGAGCCCATTTTCAAGCTACATAAGCTCTGGATGCTTGTGTAATGTGTACTTATTCTCATTACACAATTTTATGACAATATGTGTAATAACACAAGACTATTGAAACCTATAAACTTTGGCGAAAACGACTTAGACAAAACAGGCATAAAGGATGGCTTATTACCGCTTCAATACAAAAGCGTTGTATAAAGAGCGACGAAAAGACTTTGGAAATTTGGTTAATGAGCTGGTTTTATTGGATAAAGGATGGCTTTTGGCATGCAAACCTGGAAACTACACTGCAACAGGTTTCTGATTTAAAGGAAGTGATCTGCCTGATGTTCCTCATTCCATTCATGTTTCCACTCACCTTTGTTTAGCTATTGTTTCCTTCAAGGAAAACTATTGTCTCGAAGTGCACGTGTATTTACTCTAATACAGTGCAATGGAGATTAAAGGTTGTGTTAAAATGGCATGCTTTTGTGAAATGTGAAATTACAATGAATAAAAAAGGCAAAACTTAATCAGAAGGAAAAAGGAACCAAACAAAAAAAAATAAAAAATGTTTAAGGAAACGTATTCTATTGACTCCACCTTTTCTTCGTGCTTATGTTTGTTTTGTTTTTGTTTTTTTTTTGCTCTTACTAATGTCCCTTTAAACAAAAGCGAAGAAATATTATATTATATATTATTAATTGAATTTGAATTTTTGTTAAATATACTGAACAAGAGACTAAAATATATATCTTACTATTATTTATTTAGAAAACACAAAAGAGTACAGTACAGTATCTATATGCCGTAATTCAAACTAATTTTTTTATAATTGTTTGCCGGTCCCTTGGCTGCACGTTTCCTTTATTTGTATTACTGTAGGTCTGAAAGTACCTTCACTGTGTCTGTGTAATTTGTACTTTATTGAAATTCAATGTATGTGCAAGAATATAGTATTTTTCCTCTCCCAATGCTGATTGACAGATTTCTGCACCAGGTATGCGAACATAAAGGGATTCGCGTTTCTATTAGAATTTTAGAAACGGTACACAAATGTTTTATGAACACAGTTTGCAATTAGTTTTGAAAAGTAGTTTGGAAAATACTTATATATTTAGGTAGGTTGTGGTAACTTTTTTTTATTTATCTCTAAAACCTTTTAGATTGTTTCATGTGGTCTTTAGAAATTGTAATTTCTGATAGCGTTTGATTAGTTCACATCAGAAAAACCTGCCATTTAGCAGGTGTGTGTCCACTTTTATATCCATCGCATCGTCACTTTCTAAGAAAAAAAAAAGTCTGTTTTTTTTGGTATTTCATTTTCTAGTCTATATGTATTTCTGAACACTGATCTATGGGTTCGTGGTAATGTGCTGACTAATATTGCTGTTGTGCTTCTGCACTGTGAGTGGTGGAGGCAGGGAGCTGCCCCTCTCGGTTTTATCCCGATACACACATCTGGTCCTGGTTTGGACAGCATTTTAGAGCCCTCATTTGTTTGAGAATATTGGCATGTTTTCCAGTCCTGAAAGCAGGACCTGTAAAGCTCTCAGCTGAGTTCAGTGCCACCGGCGACCTTTACCCCGGTGAGCAACGGTGACCTGGCGCACCCACGTCCCACATTATCACACCGGCATAATGCTACTGAGGAGTGTCCCAGGAAATGCTTATCTAACATGCATTAGGTTGATGCGCTGGACACTGGTGTTCTTGTGTGTGATTGGTGGAAACATTTGCCACCCCTTCCCTGATTGTGCACTTTGAAAGAAATCAAGTTGTCAAATTATTCAGCCACTTTAGTAACAGGTTGTTTCTTTATATATATATATATATATACACGTTATATATACGATTATATAGTACAATGGTTGTACTGTAACAGCTATATAACAATATGACAATAAAAGCTACTTGACTTGACTATCTGATGGTTAGTTTGACTGATGCTCAGGTGTTAGAGCTCAGTTATGTTAGCGTTCAGTAGGCTAAACAATAGGTTTTCCTTTTCATTTATTTACAGTTTTATAAAGGACCAATTGATGCAAATGTTTTAAAAATGAGAGTTAAAGGGGTGTTAATTAAGTTTATTTCTTATTTTAACTTTAATTAGTTTACTTTATAGATAATTCTGTAAAAACAATTTTCATCTCTTTATATAGATAGAGCCCTGTTCCCAGTATCAGCCTACAGCCTTATCCCAGAGCCTCATCCCAGTGTCTCATACCAGTGCCTTATCATGAGCCTCATCCCAGTGTCTCAGCCCAGTGCCTCATCATGAGCCTCATCCCAGTGCCTCATCATGAGCCTCTTCATGAGCCTCATCCCAAGTCTCAGCCCAGTGCCTCATTATGAGCCTCATCTTGATCCTTCTACTAGAACAGCAGTGTCCAATCTTATCCACAAAGGGCCGGTGTGGAGCAGAAGCCACACCAGAGTCTACTAAAAGCCAAGAACAACTGATTAAACAGGTGGAATCAGGTGTGGCTTCTGCTTGGTTGGAATGAAATCCTGCACCCACACCGGCATTTCCGGATAAGATTGGACACCACTGGTATACGGTCTCAGCTTCGGGCCTCATCCAGAGCAATAACACAGGGTCTTATCCTGGGCCTCATCACAAAGCTCAGCCAGAAGCTCGATACCAAACCTCAGCCCTCCCCATCCTTCACCCTAAACATTAAGGAACTTCAGCTCTAGCCTCACCTTTAGTTATAAAGTCTGTCTGTCTGTCTGTCTGTCTGTCTGTCTGTCTGTCTGTCTGAGGTCCTTTCTTTCTTTCTTTCTTTCTTTCTTTCTTTCTTTCTTTCTTTCTTTCTTTCTCTGCCTATGTATCACTGTCTGTTTTCTTTCTTTCTTTCTTTCTTTCTTTCTTTCTTTCTTTCTTTCTTTCTTTCTTTCTTTCTTTCTTTCTTCCACCAGAATGATCATCTAGGCGTAAATGGTGGTCAAGTTCTGGATGAAGCCACATCACGTCTCTTTTGGCACGTGCGTCAGTGACGTCTGGCACAGGACGGACTGATTGCATCCTTTATTTCAGGGTTCAACCAGCTGAACCACTTGTTGACATCTCCCCAATTTACGGGGTATCCATGGCAACTCATTTTCTTTTGCGTGTGTTTGCGCTGGCGCACAGGGCGTTTAGTGCGTGTAATTGAGTGTGTTGTGTTTGTGGGGATGGGAGCCGGGCTGAGGGACGGCTCGAGTCTGGCGCTGATTTGATTTCCTGTTCTTTTTTATTTGGAAGCTGTGTGTGTGTGTGTGTATGTGTGTTTGTGTGTGTTAGAGGGTTGTCATTGAACAGCTGCTGCCCTCGGGTTAAGTTTAACCAGGCGGCTCTATTTTACTTTAATGTAAAGTTGGGTTGAACAACCACACACACACACACACACACACACACACACACACACACACACACACACACACACACAAGTGTATGGCAATTAACTTAAATGGTGTGAATGAAAAATTACTTAGTAACCTAAATAAAATTGAAAATAGATTTATAATATTGTACTAAACACTTGTTAGTGTTCAATACAGTGGAATGAGATGGAAATTAAACACAGAGGAATAAACACCGTGATTACAGCCGTGGTGAGCAGAAAAGCAACACGACACGTGGACACTACATTTTCTTTCCTTTTAATCTCTCTGCTCAAATGTATCTTTGCCCTTCCTCTATCCTCCTCGCTTTCATTCTCTCCCGGGTCTCTTTTTTTCCTTCTTTCTGTAAGTAGAGCGATGTAAATAAAGGAAGTGTATTACACTTTGGTAAATGTTGACAGAGTGTTGGGGGGATGTGAGGAATAGGAGACCTGCTTATTGTGACTTTAATATTAAAGTTTGCTCGTCAGCAGTGTTATTGGTCTGACTTGATGGCGTGTCGATCAGAACCCTGATAAACCGAGCGACACGCTGGCGCTGCGCAGCGACGGGCCCCGTGGCCGTTTCTCCACACAGCTGAGAGATAGGCAGAGCAGGAAATTAAAAAACCTGTGAGAGAAACGCAGACGTCTATTTAGGGACAGATAAACAGGACGAGTTTGCACAGTGATATGACATGTAGGAGTCGCGTGTGACGAACGTCCTGTGTTAAAAGAAGAAGCGCAGTGTGTGTATGTGAAACCTGATGGTGCGTGTTTCTTGTTCATGTGTGCAGATGTTCTGAACGATGCAATTTTCGATGAAGACCACGATGAGATGGTGATTGTGAAGGACATCGACATGTTCTCCATGTGTGAGCACCACCTCGTCCCCATCTTCGGCAAAGTAAGAACCGCAACACAACAAATGGAGAGCATTATCCCATTACCCTTATTCTTTCTTTCTTTCTTTCTTTCTTTCTTTCTTTCTTTCTTCCCTTCTTCCCTTTTGTCTGGCATCATCATCTTCTGATTTTGTCTCCTTTCTGATCTCACTTTGCTTTCTGCTTTATAAAAAAAGAGTGAGTGAGTGAGTAAACGTGTTAGTTACATGAGCGTCTGAATCCCTAACGCAGACACTAAACATGCCTTGGCTGATTGACTGCATTTAGAGGACAGCCGTGTTGGGGGGGTGTCTAAACTTTTAGCTTAGTGCAGAGAAAATTCCTTTGTTTTCCCGGTAATAAAACTTTACTGATGATACGCTAGCAGTGATGACACAAATAACCGTAATTAACACTCCTACAAAATAGAGGGAAACTCGCACCAAACTGTGAGTGAGACCCATGAGACAGGCCACGCCCCCTTACAGCACAGCAGCTGTGTGGCATTTAACACAAAAGAGATGCAGATGATCCCTTCAGTGTACAGACGAGTCGTGATGACAGGACACGCCATCGATCTGTCATACACGTACACACACACACACACACGCACGTGCTCAGGCACACACATACACACACATAGCACATACACACACATACACACATGTACACACACACATACAAACACATACACACACATACATACATACACACACACATACACACACACACAGACACACACACATTGTACACACACAGACACACACATACACAAATACACATACACACACACAGACACACCAACACACATACAAACACACATATATACACACACATACACACACAACTGTAACTCTGATTCTCTGTCTGTCGCTTTCTCTATCTCTGTGTATGTATTTTTCTTTCTTTCTGTCTGTCTGTCTCTCCTCTATCTTTTCTTTGTGTGTCTGTTCTCTCCCCCACTTTCTTTCTTTCTTTCTTTCTTTCTTTCTTTCTTTCTTTCTTTCTCCTTCTGTTCTCAACTCTCTTTCTTTCTGCCTCTCTCTGTATCTCTCTTCTCACTGTCTGCAGTTTTCTTTATGTCTCTCTCTGTCTCCGTTTCTCCCCGTCTCTTTCGTATCTCTTGCACTTTCATTCACTCTTTCACTCTCTCTCTCTCTCACTCGCTCTCTCTCACGTCATCATCATCATTCCGCTTTTATCCTTTTTCATCTCTCCGTGTCTGCAACAATAATCACTCAGTCAGCCGTGCTTCCACATCCACATTTCCACATTTTATTCTCCATCACTGTCAGCCAGGTCTGTCAGCGTCTCACACTCTCTCTCACACACACACACACACACACACACACACACACACACACACACACACACACACACACACACACACACACACACACACACACATTAATGTGCTCAGGTGCACTGATGCTTCACATCACATATATACACCACACACTCTTTTTACTGCTCATCTACTGCTATGTTTTTGAGTTCACAGCAATGCAAATGTAATATTTATCGTCACTTTTAATTTATAAAATGAACCGAACATCATCTTGTTAATGAAATACAAAGAGTTTATTTAACTTTTATGAGCTTTTATTTAAAAAAAAAATTTACTTGTCCGGTGTAATTGAATCGTAGGTGCAGTGCTAATCAGGTGCAGTAAATCACATTACGCCCTCACAATGGTAGTATAAACAGTGGGGTGTGTGTGTGTGTGTGTGTGTGTGTGTGTGTGTGTGTGTGTGTGTGTGTGTGTGTGTGTGTGTGTGTGTGTGTGTGTGTGTCCACTGCCCTTTCTCCTGCTTAGCTTCATCAAATTGTTGCTGACATTTGAGTGGAGCTTCTGCTCAAAGCCTGAAGGCAGGAGAGTCTAGAAACACACAGTGATTCTCTCTCTCTCTCTCTCTCTCTCTCTCTCTCTCTCTCGCTCTCTCTCTTGCTCTCTCTCTCTCTCTCTCTCTCTCTCTCTCTCTCTCTCTCTGTCATATTCTTAATCTTCACTGCTCTTTCCTTTTTCTTCCTGTTGCTTCCTCTTTTCCTCGCTCTCTTCAATCTGTTCTTTTTTTTGTTTTCTGTCTCGTCTTTTCTTTATCTACAAACCACCACCCCCACAACACCACCCCCTCTCAAAACCCGAAACCGCTTCATCTGTTCACTACCGACAGTCACGGACATGTCCTCATTTCTGTCCGTGCTGCTGTCGAGTGAAACATAAAGTCAGCATGTATTCTGTACAAAATTTCATTTGGAATTCTACTTTGTTTTCTGCTGCCCGTAGGTCCACATCGGCTACCTGCCGAATAAAAGGGTGCTCGGACTCAGCAAACTGGCAAGGTGTGTTACACACACACACACACACATACACACATACACGCACAGGTCTGTGATGTGATTACAGCACCATGGTTTAGCATAAATATTAATTATACACAACAATACAAAAAGATTTACACTTCTATCTCAGAGCTTTTCCATGATTTATACACCTGGTACTTTAAACAAAAGGTCAGCGTAGAATGATTCATCTCTCAGCAATAGAGCATTTTATGGTCTATCCTGACTAGCTGACACACACACACACACACACACACACGCACACACACACACTCTCACTCACAGAGCACTGATCAAGCCATCAGACTCACTCCTTCTCAAGACTCCGCCCTCTTAAGATGTGGCCCCGCCCCTGACACCTGACTTGAAGTTACAGCAATATCAACACTTGTGAGTTACACAGATGCGAAGTCGCACTGCCACACACACACACACACACACACACACACACACACACACACACACACACACCTCAGATGTCAAAAATCATAACAAAGAGAAACTTTATATGCATGCTGCCGTTCCTGAGAGAGCGAAACAGTGATCGCTGTAATGAAGCCTTATTAAAGCAGGCTTGTGTACATCCCAGCATTCCGTGTGTGTGTGTTTGTGTGTGTAAGTGCGAGTAGCTTTAAGACGATTAGCTCCAATGCGTAAGGGACCGGACTGATCCTCTCTGACCTTAATACCAGAGGCTTAACACTTTCTCTTACAATACACACATACAGCAGGTTTACTCAAGAAGTGTGTGCGCACGTGCACACACTCTCACACACACACACACACACACACACACACACACACACACACGGTCGACACAGTTTCCTTTCCAGATTACTGAGCGTGTGAAAGGTGACTAGAACCTCATGCAGAAATGCAAAGGTTTATCAGTTGAAATATCAACAGACTTTATTTTGTCTTTCGCATTATAATATTATAAGTGACTGTAGCGTCTCTGCCCAGTCTGTCAGTGGGAAGTGATTTAACATGTCAGAGTGTGTGTTGTGCTGATACACTAGTGTTTCTCTATGTTGAATTCCAACAACACTAACACTCTCTCTCTCACTCACACACACACACACACACACATCACCATATCTCTGTGTATTTCTCTTATTACAGGATCGTCGAGATCTACAGCAGAAGATTGCAAGGTAACGTGTGCATTTGTTCAACAAATATCTTTTTTTATCAAGTTCTATCACACGTTTCCCCCCTTTTCCTGCTCAGGATTTACTTCCTTTAATTATTTCCTTGTATGGTTGCTTGGTTCTTGTTTTCCTTCCTTCCTTCCTTCCTTCCTTCCTTCCTTCCTTCCTTCCTTCCTTCCTTCCTATACTCTCCGTTTTTTGTCTTGATTTCCCTCAGTCTCGCTCTATCATTCTGGTATTTCTATACCTTTATTTTTCTGTTTTCTCTCTCTCTCTCTCTCTCTCTCTCTCTCTCTCTCTCTCTCTCTCTTACTGTTCCTCTTTCCCAGTCGTATCAGTATTAATTCATTTTCATCATAACCCTTTGTCTTATTTTTTTTTTTTTTTTACCCCCGGCCGTTCTTTCTTTCCCTTGCCTCTCTATTCTGTGTTTTTTTTCCCCCTCCCTCACTTGTCTTCACTCTTTTTACAGTTACACTCTAACCTCACACCTGAGTTCAGCATGAAACCTGTTATGATTCCAGTCTTGTGATTGTTGTTGATTTCAGTTCAGGAACGCCTCACCAAACAGATCGCCGTCGCCATCACTGAAGCTCTACAGCCTGCCGGAGTCGGAGTGGTCGTCGAGGCAACGTAGGAACGCACTTCCTACTCGTACAGCATGTCTAAATTTTGTTAAAAATCCAACATTTACAGCCACTTGAGCTACACGTGGCTCACAGACGAAAGGAAATTGTGTGTAAATGAGTGGAGCAACATAACAAAAGCAGATGCTTCTAAACTGAAGCACTACTTTATACAATTATACAATAAATGTCAAGCCAAAGGGCTGTAAAACAGTCAGGAATAAAACCTGAACCAGACTAGAAACCAAAACAGATTCTGTAACATGTCTCTCTCTCTCTCTCTCTCTCTCTCTCTCTCTCTCTCTCTCTCTCTCTCTCTCTCTCTCTCTCTCTGTCTCTCTGTTCTCTCTCTCTGTCTCTCTGTTCTCTCTCTGTGTCTCTTTCTCTCCCTTTCTGTCTCTCTCTCTCTGTCTGTCTCACTCCCTCTCTCTCTCTGTTCTCTCTCTCACTCTCTCTCTCTATTCTCTCTTTCTCTCTCTCTCTGTCTCTGTCTCTCTGTTCTCTCTCTCTGTCTCTCTGTTCTCTCTCTGTGTCTCTTTCTCTCCCTTTCTGTCTCTCTCTCTCTGTCTGTCTCTCTCACTCCCTCTCTCTCTCTATTCTCTCTTTCTCTCTCTCTGTCTCTCTCTGTCTCACTCTCTCTCACTCTCTCTCTGTCTCTCTCTCTGCCCACTCTCTCTCTCTGTTCTCTCTCTCTATTCTCTCTTTATCTCTCTCTGTCTCTCTCTGTCTCACTCTCTCTCCCTCTCACTCCCTCTCTCTCTCTCTGTCCACTCTCTCTGTCTGTTCTCTCTCTCTCTTGCTCTCTCTCTCACTCTCTCTCTCTGTCTGTCTCTCCCTCTCACTCCCTCTCTCTGTCCACTCTCTCTGTCTGTTCTCTCTCTCGCTCTCTCTCTCTCTCTCTCTCTCTCTCTCTCTCTCTCTCTCTCTCTCTCTCTCTCTCTCTCTCTCTCTGACAGTCACATGTGCATGGTGATGCGAGGTGTGCAGAAGATGAACAGTAAAACGGTGACGAGCACCATGCTGGGCGTTTTCCGCGAGGACCCCAAAACCAGAGACGAGTTCCTCACATTGATCCGGAGCTGAGACGAGCCATGTGTATAGATCAGACATCCTTCTTCGACATGTCCATCCCTCAGCATCATGTTGTTTGTACATTGGCCTCTAAATGAGGCTGTGCTGCTGTTGAGTGTGTTCTACACAGAGGTGGATATGGGACCTCTGTTAAACCATCCATCCTAGTGTTTGTGTGTGTGTGTGTGTGTGTGTGTGTGTGTGTGTGTGTGTGTGTGTGTGTGTGTGTGTGTGTGTGTGTGTGCGCGTTCAAATCATTCATAGGTCCGTGGATTCAAATTCTATTACAGCCAACAGATTTTTATTGTCGTATCATGTTTAGATAAACTAGATCAAACATTTTAACCACTTATTTTTATTCATTTATAAGATCCATTAATCCAAAACCACTTAGGAACAAGATAGTTCAAGCACCAAAATAAGCCAGTGAGGAATACAAATGTCACCCAACGTCCCAAAACCGACTTCCACAGCAACCACTGCCGTGTTTTTATCAAAGCATTTGTGACCTGACTGGCATTAAAGCTGCAATATGTAACTTTATTTTCCGGAGAAAAAAAAAGCGAATGAATCAGTTATTGTATAAAAAGAATGTGTTGATATCTTAAAAAAAAATATATTACTATACTGTGTATATAATCTAATTTAATGTTTAATTCAGACAATAGTGATGTAATAAGTAAATGTCCTCTTTGTTTTTAATTATGGTAGTAATAATAATAATAATAATAATAATAATAATAATAATAATAATAATAAATAGAAGAATCAAAGTCATAAAATAAAGGATGTCATGAAATACAGGAAAGCATAGAGAACACGCACAAGACATTCTGATTGGTTTAAACTGATTGAGATAAGACATTCTGATTGGATTAAACTGATAGGGATTAGACATTCTGATTGGCTTAAACTGATAGGGATTGGACATTCTGATTGGCTTAAACTGATAGGGATTGGACATTCTGATTGGATTAAACTGATAGGGATTAGACATTCTGATTGGCTTAAACTGATAGGGATGAGACATTCTGATTGGTTTAAACTGATAGGGATGAGACATTCTGATTGGCTTAAACTGATAGGGATAAGACATTCTGATTGGCTTAAACTGATAGGGATAAGACATTCTGATTGGCTTAAACTGATAGGGATAAGACATTCTGATTGGTTTAAACTGATAGGGATGAGACATTCTGATTGGCTTAAACTGATGGCCTGAAAAAATAAACAGATTTGAATCCGATCTTAAACACGCAAAATGTTTCTGCAGTTTAACCATTTTCAGTTTCCTTTGTAATCCCAGGTCAGAGTATCGAAACCATGGTGTCATTTTTGTCACATGTCCGTGAGTGAGGTGTGTAGTTTGATCATCACCCAGTCTGTATTAACTCTGTAATTTGTAACTGATGAACCACACTGCTAAAGAGCCACATAGTTGTGTACTTTGTGTAATAGTGTTACTAGAGCCTCCTACACATGCTGTATCGTAGGCCATCAGTGTTCGTCCTGCCTCTAGTACAGCCATCATCTTCTTTCTTTTTTCCTTTGTTGAATAAGGAGCAAAGTGTGAAGTTTAATATAAAAATGAAACGATCTCAGCTTTGATGTCTTTGTCCGCATCACAGCATTGTTGATCCAAGAAATTGTAGATGGAAACCATAGGGTCAAAGAATACAGATTACTACTTGAATATTTCTAGACATATAAAGCATAGCATATAGTTACTTTAATAACATATAGAGAAATTCTATACTGTGTTCTCATCAGAACACAGATGATGTATTAGAGTAGTTTGATCTTTTTTTGTGTGTGTTTAAATGATCTATTCAGAAGAATGGATACATAATGGTTGATATTCGTGTGTGTGCGTGTGTGTGTTTTACGTAAATGTAAGCAAGAAAGCGAGCACTTAACATTAGCGCTCCAGTACTGTTCACGTGGCCTTCTTCACCAGGACTCAGTCCTGTATACACATCAGTGTTCATTTACAGCAAAACGATGTTAAGTTAATAAGAAAATAAATTAAGTTTCAAAATCGCTTGTAACCGTGCTGAGTTTTTTGTTTTTGCCTTTTACTAGAAGTTAGCCACCTTTTTAATAGACATCTTTGGATAGTTGAGGATTATTTGCTTTCTAATACAATTTCAACCTAGGATTGTTTTTTTATTTATTTATTTACTTACTTACTTACTTACTTACTTACTTAAAGAATTATTTTAAGTAGATCATCGGAGCATCAGATTTCTGTTCTTGGCTTACAGCACCAGACACCGACGTGTTCTTCTTGTCACCTTGTGCATTCAGATGTACTTTTCTGTTCATCACGGTTGTAAAGAGTGGTTAATAATTTACCAATGCCTTCCTCTTATCTTAAACAAATCCGTCTTTACTCATCTACAAAGACAGAACTGATGTCATTGTGTGGTAAAGCTTTCTATTAAAAAAACCAACTTATGCTATGAAAAAAGTTCAAATCTAGACCAGAATTTAACAGAAATGTTTCCTTTTTCTAAAGGGTTCTAACTGGAACTATTAATCCAGGTAATTAATCATTCAGCACTCAAGTGTTCATTTGGGAAATCACTCTCGTTTCCTCACAAATTCAGCCCCACATTTTCCTTATTAAAACTTTAGATCAGAGCGAATACATCATGAGTATCTGCACACACTGTGAATATTACACTGTTCACAATGACTCGGCACTTTCTGATGTTTCTACAATGTTCCTGAGAGAGGGAGAGAGATAGAGAGAGGGAGAGACACACAGAGCGGTCTTAAACCTGTAGAGTTCTAAACTCTGATTGCTTTTAAACTGATATAAGCTTTAAAACCATTATAACCATTATAACTGGTTTATACTCACAGACATGGGTTCAGGTTTGTTTATGTGGTGGTACAGAGGGTCTTTTGGTTGACCCTGAACTAGGGTTACTGTCTGTTTGGAGGTTCTTCAGGGTTCTCCAACCACAAAAAAAAAAAAAACACAAAACATGCAGTATGTGGCTGCCCATCGTGTGTGGGTGTGTGTGTGGGGGGGGGTACTTTCATCCCATCCAGGTCTTCTTTACAGATTGCATGAAATGTACCATAAAAAATTTCTTTACCTCAATCAAAAAGTGTCACTTCTCAATCAATCCACTTTTTCTCCAAAAGTTACTCTTTAATACTTTTTGTCTGTGGTTATTACAAAGATGTCAAGCATTGATGTCAAACACAGACTGCATGAAAAACATTTTTTCCAACACAAACAGACCTTTTTTTTTTTAACATACAGAACACACAGCGTTCACACTCAACATGAAAACAAACACTCCCAGACAAATCTGAGCATCAGATCTGAGCCTGTTCACGTTAAGATTCAGACAGACAAACTTCCCATGTTTTTGTATCTCCCTTATTATAACACCAAAATGTCCAGGGAGGATAAATACTTCTTGACTTGTGTACAGTATTTAACAGTGGTGTTTCTCGCCGTCTTGTTTAAGGTAGCGTTCGGCGTATTTCTCACAGGAGAAGTTGCAGCGTTTGTTTGAAAACGTACACGTACAAAATTAAAAAGACAATTACCATTTCCATTAACACAACAAATAAAAGTATACACACATCTGATTGTTGAACAAACAGGTAGAACTCATATAACTTCATATCAGCATTGAAAAGTACCTAAGCAGTACTGAAGTGTTTATCTGACAGACGAGGCCAGCAAAAGGACATGCTCCTTTTAAAAAAATAATAATAAAACCTTTTTAAAAAAAAAAAAAAAAAAAAGGTTTGTAGGTTTGGAATATATATATATATATATATATATATATATATATATATATATATATATATATATATATATATATATATATATACACACAGTCAATGCTTCCAGCTTTGTTATTAACCACTACATATTTTAATTCATATAAAATCCTTTACATTTTGGCTAAATATCTGAGTCAAAAACAAAACAAAACAAAACAAAAAAAAAAAGCAAGAAAAAGAAAAGGCACTGCCATTTGTTATTCTAAATACGACTTCCCTGCCTCACATGCATGGTTTAAAATATAAATTACTTTTTTTTAGGGGGTAAATTTTCCTTTTTTTATTTTTTTTATTTTTAAACATATGATGGTCTTTTAAAATATATGTATATAATATATATAGCCTATATTTATATATATATGTGTGTGTGTAAGCCTGCAGTCAATACAGGACATCGGCTCTTGAAGATAATTAAAGGACACAGTAAAGCGGTACAGGATACAGTATAGATGCAAGGGTTTGTTTTTCACTTTAAAAGAAAGAAAGAAAGAAAGATAATTGATGTATGAACAGAGCCGGTATATTATATATATATATATATATATATATATATATATATATATATATATATATATATATATATATATATATATATAAAATGAAATTAAACACTTTGGAATATCTTTCTCGTTGACCTTTTGGTTGCAGTCGTGTGCAGTAACGAATGAACACAAAAATCACCTGTTGATTAGTTACACCTGCGCTCGCGCTCATTAGGCGCACGCTCACTCGGTACTAAGCAGATGATCTTGAATGTCTCGTGCGTCTGTTGTTCTGAGATTATTACTTATTTGTTTTTGTTTGTTTGTGATTATGATGACAATTTAAACCTTACATAACGTGATGTTTGTGGGCTGAAGCAAAAGTGATGATAGTAAAAAAACAAAAAAAAAACTGATAATAAAAATATATAAATATATATATATTTAATCGTTTTCAATGTAGACACAACGATATATGTTACCGACAGCTCAGATTTGGCAAAACATAGGTTTAAACACACACACACACACACACACACAGACACACACACAGACACACACACACACCCCTACACCTCAGTGTGCACGCGCGCTGCCACACGACTGCAAAACCCATCAAAAAAATAATAATAATAATTCAGCTTTGTGTTTATCATCTATATAATAACGTGTTAATAATAATAATGTCCAAACACAGCACTGTACAGCATGCGACAGGCCACCGGGGATCCCAGAGCGAGCAAAAGAAGAAACAAATCAGTGAATTAAGAACAAAAATCAAACAAAGACTATAAAACACAGTCATTTTAGATAAAGGACAAAAAAATAACATGAGATGTACTTATGGTTACCAGCCATAGCAAGTTAATACATACGGTATCTTAAATAATACATCTAATGAATACAATAACATCTGCGACAATAATAGAAAAAAAGAAAGAATAAATAATAATCTTTTGAGATTTACTAATAAAGTTCGTTCAAATGGCAGTGTTGAGTGGCTGTGATACAAATGCACCACACGAAGCCTTAATTGCATGCTTCTGTACAACTATTTTCCTCGTCAAAAGTAGAGAAAAAAAATCAGGACGCCTTGTTGTTCAGAACAGTAACAGTATAGAGAATTAAGGGTGCCCTTGAACGCGTCACACTTTTAAAGCGCCGGTATTGTACACATGTAACGGAGTCATTTTCTGGGGAGTTTGTTTGTTTGTTTGTTTATTTACTTATTTAATGTAAATTTATTCGTGTGTAAGTGTAAGGAAAAGTAAACAAGGCCATGCTCTGCTCCGTCTTATTCAACTCACAATAAGAGTGTCATTCTTAGGGAACGTAGCATAGGACGCATTCTGTGCTTGTTTTTTTTTTTAGTACAAAGTCTCTAGAGACGTTTCTCAGGTGCTGTAAGTTTTAATGGACGTTTTCATTTTTAAATGATTTAATACGTCAGAGTTTACGTTATCTTATATGATATGGGAGGATGTGTGTGTGCTTTCTCAGACCTAGAATGAAGAATCAGTTATAAACAGGTGGATTGTAGCCTGCTAGCATAGAGCGAGCTGAGATCGACGACTCTATAGAACAAAATATACGCAGAAAACAACAACAACAACAACAAACTGCTGTTTTTTCTGATCCACAAATCCCAGAGGAAAGCTGTGAAGTTTCCAACGAAAAATAAACAGCGCTAGCTAATAAACAATTAGCAGAGTTAGCTAACTTAGCTTAGCTAACTAGCCACAAGCTAGAGACGGGTTTTTTTTCTGACTAGCATAACATAACATAGCATAAAACTAAACACACCAAAACAACTAGTTATCTAATTAAACATTATCTGGCTAGAATGAAGGGTTCATTAACACTCAGAAGATAGTTTAGATCGATTGGTAGTAAATTAGCAATGAAACGTTAAGGCTTTGTGTTCTATAGTTAGCAAAGCAAACACTATTCAGGTTAAACTAGTTAGAAAACTTAGTCACTCGCTGTTACAGTTGTTCTTTTCTGACTGTCGTGTGTTTATGAAGTCATTTTCAGTTCCCTTTTTACAGGTCTATACATTGAGGAAAAGGCCAGAGACAGTTTTGGACTATTCCTTTTTCTCACTTTGCTAAAATGTGATAGCATCTTTGGACTTTATCTAGCTTGAGGTGCTGTTATTGTGGTGTTTTGTTGGCAGTGAAGAGCTAAAAACATACACACTGTGATACATGATAGGGTGTTCATGGGACTCTTTAAAAAAAAAAAAACTAAATCCTGCCAACTCTAACAAACCTAGTTGATCATATTTCAGCCACGGTGACCGAGAACAGGATAAAACACTTACTTACTAAAGATGAATGCAGTAAACTGATTCTTTGTCTCACAAGATTAATATCTACCCGTCTTCGCCTGAATGAGATCTATATATACACGTATATAGAGAGAGATTTAAACCTCCCACTACCTACAACTTTTTTTTTCTTTCTTTCCAAGGGATCCCAACCCCAGTGAACACCCCTAGTTCATGATCTACTTTGTGTGCTTCAGCACATTTTGCCCAATCTATTGCACACAAGAGTGTTTGCTTTCAATAGTTCAGCGTTTCACAGCACTGAGTGCAATGACAAACAAGATCTTATATAAGAGAAGAAAGAAAAACCTACAAAACTCTACAAACCCTCACTTTAAGGGCATGAAATTGCCCCGAAAATCAACAACATTTATAGATTTCTGATCAATGTTCTAGTCAAACATCTAATCAATGTTCAAAATCAAACAGCCACTCGAAGTGAAAATCACAACGAGGCACAGATTTGTAAAGTTAAACCGAAAAGCTTATTCCACTCTATAAACCTACTAATATGATCTGCTAATACACTATCTGACCTTAAGACAATGCTGGGGGGAATAAACAAAACAGCTAATTTCCTTGTAGCGCTAACTAAAACAAAAAGCCAAAGCCATTTTAGCATTTTGTTACTGAAACTTCTCAAATGCCAGAGCACTCCGAATCCGTCCTTTTAAGAGGCATGAATAATTGTTATCTTCAAGTCTTTATACACTCAACTGTTAATTAGCTGTTTGTGTTTCTTGTCACACGGGGAACACAATTTGAAGTCACCGAGAACAAACCATCAACCCTTGTTTTCTGATGGATGCCTGAATGTCCATGTGAAGGCACATGACTGCACATTACATGAGTTGGCCACTAGGTGGAGCTACATAATTAAGTAAATTTTCCCATGTCACTCCAGCATGCGGATAGTATTACGCAAAACAAATGTACATTTTTCTATTTATTTACAATCCATATCAAAGCATATAGCTAAGAATATAAATACGGCCCCAGACGAGCAGTGGTCCAGTTTAGCCTCTTTCCATGATTCTCACTTCCTTAAGCTTTCCCTAAAACATTCAAATATAAAACAAGTCAAAATCAGTGACTTCTATCAAGATTTTAAGCTGGAAATCTTGCCAAGTATCTCTTTCCATCCCGAACAAACACATCTACCTCAGCCAGAATTACTACATGCCTTCAACCACTTCCCTTGACGCCCTCATTCTACCTCACATCCTCCACATGCTTACATCACTTCCCTTTTCCCTTTTGTACCGTCTCTCATTCTGTCTCTTGCACCTTCCTGTTCTCCTCTCTTGACCACTGCTGCTCAAATTTGCACACAACAGCTCTTCCCGGACAGCCGGGAAATAATTCCCAAATGAAGCTAGGAAACACACAAAAAACTTGTAAACTCATGCTGCTGTTGGAGATGATAACTGATAGATGTGTGTAAACGAATCGGTTTGGTGATTCCATGCAGATTACGATCAACTCCTGGCTTTTAGTGTGTGTATGTTTTTTTGGTTTCTGTTTGCAGCGAGGCAGCTTCACAGTCCTCAAGACTCGTGGATCTCTCCTGTCCTCTGTTCTCTTCTCCACATTCACCAAACCTCAGCACAATACAGTACCTCTGATCACGGTTAAAGTTTTTTTCTCTTTGTATCTCCCAAAAATATCCGATGGCTAAATGTAATAGAAAAATTAGTCATGGTGTGATGACACTGCTGATGATGATGATGATGATGGGAGCTGGTCAGTTGCAGCAGGCTTTCAGAAGAAGGTGAATGGTAGCATGTAAGCCACACCCACCAGCCATTACTTCCACTACCATTGACTGAGTTGGTTAGATGAGAAAGTGGGCGGAGTTTAAGGACAAAAGCGGGTGTATGCCGCACAGATGGCCCTCCTCTCCACCATCTCTTCAATTCATGTATAGCTCCACCTCCTTTTTGTACTCTCCTTCAGATAGTGGACGTCCGATCGACACCATCTACAAAGACACGATGGAGAACATGCATTCATTATAACACTGTTTAATTCAGAATAACTCTCTGCCTCGAAGTCCTAGTGACGTAGGCATGGCCTTGGTGCTTGTCAGTATCGGTGAGTGTGGTCACTGTGCCTGACAGTATCAGACAAGTCTATTGGTCTAGAAAGATAACAACAACAGTAACTTATAGGGAGGGAAAGAGCACATAAGAATATGTCTAATATCCATCAACAAAAAAAAAATCCCAAGTTAGCACATAAAATGATTAGTAGAAAGTGTAGTGGGGAAATACTCCAAGGGGGATGGGGGGGTACGTTTTGGCTGAGAGTGGTCCAGGAACACAGCCAGCTCTGTGGGCAGCAGCTCGGGCATTCCTGAGCTCACCGCAGTGCCTTACTGTGCTCCAAACACACAAAGCCGCACTTGTCCGGCCACTGAGGGTCTCTGTCTCAGCCCTGTTCCTAAAAAACACACACACCCTCGTTATGTGAAGGGAAAACTCCTCCGCTTTATATGGGAACGGTCACCTTTTTTTCCCCCGCAGCCTAAAGTCACACCCAGAGCAGTGGGGTTATTCTGCAGTCTGACGGATTTGCTACGTTTTGTTGTGGGTGCCGCTTTCAGCTCGGGTTACGTCGGCAAAGGAGTAACTGATGAGCTTCGCTTGAGAACTTTCGGAGACGGAAAAGTACATTCTTGCCCCGTCCAAAAGCTACAGTGTAATTTTCCTCTGCAGCTCGGGACCGACGGTGGAAGCACGGCGGCAGTGTTTGACCTAATTAAGGAGGATGTCGTTTCAGACGTTTTGCCGATAAAGAACACTTTCTGCGAGTGCTTTACAGCATAACGGGCCAGTCTTCACCGCTACCTCAAACCATGTTTGTTCACATTCCAAACTCTTAGCATTTGAAGCCAAAGCACAAAATGTACCATTCCAGTGTTTCCACTGCTTAAGGAGCGCTGCCTTAAAGGCACAGTAGGAAATTCTCGTTCTGCAGTGCTTTAAAGCCACTAAGAGTCAAAATCGCTCTCCACTTATCGCAAATTGACTCCGTCGCTTAGGACTATGTTTGGTGTGTGAAGTCGATCTCTCTTTTGTACGCTGACGTAGTTAACGATTAAAGGTTTGTGTCAGGACCCATGAACAAGCATACAGATTTAAAAAAAAACGTCAGTCCTGTCCAAAAGAACAGCGTTGAATAAGGAATAAAATTAAGAGCTGGAACACTGAGTAAGAAACTAGACTACAGCTTGTAACTTGTCATTTTGACCACTGACCATGAATAACTCCATGATGACCATGAAAGTGTCCGTGTCACCCCACCCGAGTACAGGAAAATCTAAAATGACGCAATCCCGTGCTCCGACTTCCTGTTTTCAGGTTAAGTCGAATGCACCTCTGTCCAGTAGCGAGTATCATGTTATAGTGTAACTTGACAAGGAGTTAATAATGAGAGGAAAGACGTTTGTAAGATGATTGAGAATGCCACTATCCGCCGTCACCCAAGAGTCCGGTTCCTCTCAAGGTTTCTTCCGTACAACATCTCAGGACTTCTGATAAACTGCCTTCGTGACAGTGCACTATAATCGATCAGCTCTGTTACATCCTACCAGCATCGCACAGCATCAGAAAGCCGCACCAGCAAAAACAAATAGATGCGTATGTCAGCATACATCAAAACAAACATCATCAACCTGGATTCCTGGGCAACTGCGTGATTTTTGAAACTTCACTGAAGTGTATAAACAGGAATTGATTTACCTTCTAGTGCATGTTCAGTCATACTGCGGCAGAGGGACTCCAATCGATTATTGATGTCTGGCTCCGTCACAGGAACCTGCAGATCTGCACACACAAACAGGATGGAAGGATCAGAAAAACCACCACAAACACCACACGGCAGTTAGCGAAGGAACACGCAAGTAGAAAAAGCAGCTACTTTTATATCTGGACGTTTCCTACAAGTATTGGCAAAAGTCTTGGTTCGACGCAGCCATTCAGAGCAGTGCTTTCAGAGAAGATTGTTTCATGCTTTAATTAAATCGATCTTCCTTACGGTGATAATCGATACACAAACGTTCTAAACAATCCTGATGGAATAAAGCTTAAAAGCCTTTTCTACAGTATGTTTGAGGCCAGAGTGGATTATAAATATATAACATGTACTATAAACATGTTAACTATTAATATTACCTTTTAGTTCTCATTTCAAATAGACTGTTCTCCTGAGGGTTAGTAGTGTGGAGCGTTTGCCCTGTGCCATACGAGAGCTGCAGTAAGAGTATACAGCGCGTCATCGTGTCAGTGTTAAACACTCGGGCTTACGCTGAGTCAGCAGTGCCGGGGTCTCACAAATCCCTCACAGGGTCACACAGCTGAGTCAGACAGGGACTGATGGATGGAGTGCAATACTCCATGTGCTATTTTTAGGCACTAAATCCTCTGTCTTCTCTACACACTTACACACACACACACACTGTTACACACGTCTCAGTTTAACCACGTATCCCTCATTTTAACCGATCTTCTAAGACAGGAAAGTTTCACCGTCACTTTCTGCTCCTTGTTTTGCAGAGAAAGATGAAAAAAAAAAAAAAGCAAGGAGGGGGAGGAGAGAGAAAGAAGTTGGAAGTATAAAAAAAGGGTCCGAAAAAAAGACGAGCAACAGAAGCAGAGGAAAAATAGAAAGGAGACAATGAGAGAGGAAAGGGAGACGGACGAGAGAGAGAGAGAGAACAGTAACTGGGCTAGGGCTAAGAAACACAGCGTACAAAGGGTGTCATTGTACGAGCTGCCCTTTTCCCTTTTCCTTCTACTTCTCCTGCAAACACACACACACACACACAAGGTTCCTCTTCTGTCTACACTGCAGGATCGTCCACTTTTTATGAAGGACAAGCTACAGGAAGTGAGTGTTGACACGCTGATGTAAGGTTTTTTGCTCTGCCAGAAACCGGCGAGAGTGCGATTGTCTCTATGGAATGTGTGTTAGTGGAACACTCTTCTCCTACAGCTCTCTCTCTCTCGCTCTGTCTCTCACACAAACACACACTCACCTCGCATGACCACAGAACACGTTCACTCATGAAACTCATTTGTGAATAAGCTCTACAGAAGACGTCGGCAGGATTCCTCCACACCGAGACCGAGCTAGTTTACTGTCCCTTTTTTTATTCACTCAGTACAGCATTCATTTAGGATGCCGAAGCAACACCACAAAACCTGCGACACCGCAAAATGACGTTACAATTCCGTTCTGATAAAACGCTTCTCTCCACATATCCATATCCGAAGTCAAGGAAGAAAATCCTGCATCAGTTCCATCTCGAAATGAACTGATCGAATTAAAACACGTTCGGTATTTCCAGCTAATCTGAGCCCCTGCGTGCAGAGACGCAGGGATGTTTAAGTAGACCACAGAGAGTCATGCAGCGTTGTATTCAAATGGTTTGATTTTAAGGTTGATGCGATTCGATTATTATATATAAGACCTGTCTCATTTTCATCACCTGGTTAGGATCGTATAACGTTTTTCCTTTAGAGCCTTAAAAAAAAAAAGACTAAACAAATCAAACCTCGAACACCAAACAAGGGAAAATTGAAAATTTGTGTAAGCCAGGTTAAGTGTGGAGTGTGTAGAAGACAGGAATGAATGTGTGTGTGTGTGTGTGTGTGTGTGTGTGTGTGTGTGTGTGTGTGAGAGAGATTCTCTCTTACCTGCCTGCTGGAACATGGCCATGGTGTGCGGGTTGGTGTGGACAGGTAGCGAGCGTGTCCTCTGCACTGAACTGTGGGTGCGACTGGGCATGCTGTTACTGCCGCCTGGATTAGCAAACCACAGACCCTGAACAACACACACACACACACACACACACACACACACACACACACACACACAAAATGAGCATAAGTGACATAACATGACATATGGCTAAGTACGGTGACCCATACTCAGAATCCCATCCAAAGTGCACACACACAGCAGTGAACACACACCCGGAGCAGTGGGCAGCCATTTATGCTGCAGCGCCCGGGGAGCAGTTGGGGGGTTCGATGCCTTGCTCAAAAGCACCTCAGTCTTGGTATTGCCGGCCCGAGACTCGAACCTTAGGGGTAGGAGTCAAAGTCTCTAACCATTAGGCCACGACTTCCCCTATAATATCTTGCCGTCTCCATTCCACCTCTTCACATAGATGCCTCAGGAACAAACAGCGCGCATCAGCGAGCGAGAGCACGTACAACACAAGGAACAGTGTCATATAGAACCTAAAACGGTTCAGTCACCTTGCATTGTGTGTGTATGGACCCCCAAACGGTTCTGTATACAGAGTTCTTTATATACAACCATTATGAAGGTTTCAGTGAAAAAAAAAATCCTATAATATTTTTTGAATCAAAGTGAGATGATTCGAGTTGAGTTAATACCAAAGATTCGTTTTAATAGCAAAGGTTCTTCGCTCTCCATGTCGAACCATTTTGGGAAATTTTTTTTGGGTAGCAGAATTGAACCACAGGTTTTTTTTTGTTTGTTTGGGGGTTTTTTTATACAAAGAAAATAGTGCAGGATGAGTCAAAACCTCCGCGGAGAGGAAACGACACTGTATGATACAGTACAACAACAGCTGATACGGGAACACATCGTCATCCCGAGCCAAAAAAAAAACACTCCTGATTATTCTGGATCTTTCTTTAGTTTCTCTTTCTTTTATCTGTCTCTCTTTTCTTCTCTCTCTCTCACTGTCTCAGTTCTCTCTCTCTCTTTCTCTCAGTCTCTTTCCCTTTCTCGGCCCTCTGGTACAGGGAGGCAGGGAAAAACAGGAAATGCCTATGCACTGTTCTCACTGCCTCTCTCCCTCTCTCTCTCCTCCTTTTTCTCCTCCTCTCCCCTTCACCATGCTGCCTCCCATTCGTTTTTCTTCCTCGCTATGACTCATCCTCATACACACGCACACCCCTAACCCACAGACCTGAATCGGTTGGAACTTCCTCCCATTGTACAACGTAGGAAAATGTTTCAGTGGCACACACACACACACACACACACACACACACACACACACACACGCGCACACGCACTGGAAAGTCAAGCTAACAGACGCTGCGCTTTCATAATAATTCCTTTACATGATTCAACAATACAAAAACTTCCATTTCAGCACCAATGTGGAATTCGTGGAATGCAGCACACCATCTGAAGTTCCAGTAAAAAAAAAAACATTTGAAACAATACGCTGGTAATTTATGTAACGATTGTGTGTGTGTTCTCGTCCGTGTCTGTCCACGCGTTTGTATATTTCGCTGATCACTCAAAGCCCAAGTTTTCAGTGATCTGATCACCGTTGATCAGACGTCTGACACTTCATTCACACAACTTTAAATTAAGATTTTCTTAATTCTATGCTGACTTAATTCTATGCTGTCTATAATGACGTACGGAGCTTTAAGGTGGCAAAAATCCAAACGATTAACTTAAAGGAGAGAGTGTGTGTGCGCCCTGTGATGGGTTGGCACTCCGTCCAGGGTGTATCCTGCCTTGATACCCGATGATGCCTGAGATAGGCACAGGCTCCATGAGGTAGAAAATGAATGAATGAATGAATGAATGAATGAATAACTTAAAGGATTCGTTGGACCAGTTCTATGCTCTCGCATGCTTCGATGCTTCTACACTTTCCCATCAGCACATTATTACTCAGTGTGCAAGTGATGAAATTAACATTAATCTGTTAACGTTAATCTGTGAGTAAGACTAGTACAAACTAGCACATTAAACCCTATGTGTACTTCTGGCTCTATTCTACTTCCAGAAAACCAAGCAAAATTGCGGAAAAGGCAAAGTGCTTTGATCACGTCATGCTGTTTCCTCCCATCTTTACATTCATGCGAGGAGAAAGGAAATGCGATCACGAGACCTACCGTACCATGCTTCTGAACCTTACAACCTGCTACACTACACACTTGCTGACGGAATAATTGTTTTTTCTAACCATTTATCTTAAATCTGACTGACTACATATTCTGGTGTAGGTCGGTAATTAATAGTAAAGTGCACTGAGATGGCAGTTAAAGGTGCGGTGCACAATGTTTGAAAAATTCTTCAGAAAACTTAGTCGGGCCGACTAACAAAACAAACGTGTAGCCAATGAGAAGAAAGGGGCGTGTCTTGTCAATATGCGGCAGAGAGAGAGTTCAGTGCGCATGTGTGACATTAGCCGAAAGCGATTGAAACATTGACACGGCGGATACCTGCCGTTACCTCTGCCTCGGGTTCTAGGTGTTGAACGCCGTCTTCCGCGTGAAACGGAGCTAAACCTTCCATGATACAACACACAGTACTACATAAACACGTTTGTATTACCATAGTATTACTCATTGAGTTCATATATTGATAAAAAATACCCCCTCGGCCAGCTGCCCCAACAGGTTCTGCCATAGGTTGCCTGGGTTACGTATGTATGTGTGGGAGGAGCTATCAAAACAGGGGTGACACCCACTTGGGTTAGGGGCGTGTTTGTTTTGGTGATTTGTTTTGGTGATCGTGCACCACACCTTTAAACTTGAGAATCTGGCAAATTAAGAGCTGTGGTGTGTGTGTGTTACCTGTCTGCCCTGCTTCAGGTTGGTGGGTGTATTGTTGGAACTGCGTGGTGTGTGCGTGTGTGTGAGCAGTCCGGTGGTACCCAGCAGGCCGAGCCGGGGTGCAGGAAGACTCCGCGATGGCACCGGAAACTGCCGCAGGTTCCTCCGGGAACACACGCTGCTGCCCACACACACAGCACTAGGAAGGGAGTTGGACTGACCAAAACCTCGACTGCTGCAACACACACACACACACACACACACACACACTCACACAGGTTAGCATGACATGCCACTGCTATGACATCATGATAAAGCTGAGGAATCTTGTGGGAACTGCATGCTCGTGTCAGGACCTGCAGTGGTGAAGAGGAGGAGTACGATTACCATTTCATATTTCAAACGTTGTGTCGGAGTTTCCACACTATGGCAGGGCACCGTTTAGCGTTTAAAGGAACATAGTGTAAATCATTAAAAGTGTTGGTTTGAATACTTTGGGCTTTACATTAAACATCGAGCAGAGTCTGAAAACTGTGATGATAGAAATCTAAGAAAACACAAGCTGAAGCTGTGTAGATGTTTTACCAAAATCTGGACCGAGTTACAAAAGTCCTCACATAATGATGAATCATTTTCTCAGAGGTTTCTGATAACTGCTTAATGGTAGGGGCAAGAACCTCATCCTACTGTACGTGTTGTGAGCGTTACTCCAGCTTATTCCCTGCTCATGTGCACCGTATCTACAAGCACACAGTTAAAACTCGTTAAAAAGCAGACTTCCGATATGGAGATAAAGAGAGGGGGTGTGTGTGAATACTTTGGATCACTTGGTCAAAGCGAACTGTGCACATTATATTACCTCCTCTGCTGACGGTATCCAGTCATGTCCAGGAGAGGTTTCCGTGGAAACGAGCGTACTAGCTTCTGCACCTGCTGCCTCCATGACGACAGCCTCTTTTTCTGTGTTTCTGTGAACGCCTGAGAGACAAAAGTGGGCAAGAGTCACAAAGGTAATAAACTTCCGGAAATGCCGGAAGTTTATTCACTGTAAATCTATTCATCTGTTTTGAAATAACAATGTTAAATATCACATATAATACATTTAAAATGCTATTTTTCCCGTCATTTAGTTAATACCGTTAATAATCCTCACCTCATGGAGTTCACACTTATTAATGAGCTGAAGATATGAGCTGATGTTCTCCTCATCCGGCCGAGACACCAGCAACTGTGTGCACACTGACACACACACACACACACACACACACACACACACACACACACACACACACACAGAGTTATACATGCAGGTTGTGAGTGGTGTCTGTTTGCTCACTCACAAACTTTGCAAGCTGAATGATAATCTATTTAAACTACACACAAAGGAGCTGCATTTATCTGTTATCTGTCGTAAGTCTGTCTATATTTTATATATAAATATATATATTTATTAATGTTAACATTATTATTATTTTTTTTATGATTATTTTAACAGTGAGAGACAGAATAACAAATCCAGAAAAATGCATTGCAAAAAAGTTATAAATTGATGTGCAGTTTAATGAGGGAAAGAAGTATTTGATCCCTTATCAATCAGCAAAATGTCTTGGCTCCCATGTGTCTTTTATATAGTTAATGAGCTGAGGTTACTAGTTACCTGAATAAAAGACACCCGTCCACAGAAGCAATCAATCATTCATTCATTCATCCAGAAAATCGGACTACAGACAATTTTCCAGAGATGCCAATCAACCCACCATGCATGTCTTTGGACCGGTGGAGGAAACCCGGAGTATTCGGAGGAAACCCCCGAGGCACGGGGAGAACATGCAAACTTCACACACACAAGGCAGAGGTGGGAATCGAACCCCCAACCCTGGAGGTGTGCGGCGAACGTGCTAACCACTAAGCCAGCGTGCCCCCCACAACCAATCAATCAATCAGATTCCAAACTCTCCACCATGGCCAAGACAAACAGCTGTCCAAGGATGTCTGGGACAAGACTGTAGACCTATACAAGGCTGGAATGGACTACAAGACCATCACCAAGAAGGTGATAAAAGTTGGTGTGATTATTCACAAATGGAAGAAAAACAAAATAGCTGTCAGTCTCCCTCGGTCTGGGGCTCACCTCGTGGAGTTTTAATGATCACGAGAACGGTGAGGAATCAGCCCAGAACTACACGGGAGGATCTTGTCAATGATCTCAAGGTAGCTGGGACTAAAGTCACCAAGACAACAATTTGTCACACTACGCTGAGGAGGACTGAAATCCTGCAGTGCTCGAAAGATCCCCGAATAAAGTTTGCCAATGAATATCTGAATGATTCAGAGGAGAACTGGGTGAAAGTATTGTGGTCAGATGAGACCAAAATCAAGCTCTTTGGTATTAACTCAACTCGCAATGTTTGGAGGAGGAGTAATGCTGCCTGTGACGCCAAGAACACCGTCCCCACCGTCAAACATGGAGGTGGAAACATTATTCTGTTTTCTGGGTTTTTCCTGCTAAGGGGACAGGACTTCACCACATAGAAGGGACGATGGACATGCCCATATGCAGTACATATTTAGATAAGTATATGTTGCTAATGATTTTAATGTAGTAAGAGATTAATCATAATTAAAAAAGAAAGAAGATCCAAAGGTTTAAAGTCGGGTGTGCATTGTTTTACAAAAAGTACTAAAGAACTACTTCAGATATTATATAGTAGTACAATGACAATATCTCACACGTTTTCCTCACTCTGTGTGTGTGTGTGTGTGTGTGTGTGTGGTTATTTATTTTTATGAGGACCTCTTGTACCTACAATGGGTTTATTTGAGTTTGTGGGGACATCTGGCAAGAAAACTGCAGCTTTTATTAAAAAAATAAATAAATAACTAAATGGGAAAAAAGGGTTTTGATATGATTACTGAGGTTTTTGCCACAATAATGTCCCTTATATGTACGAATTTACATATAGCACAAAACAACCTTCAGAACTGACTGACAGACAAAATTAAACGATACAATAAAAATAATAATATCTCTATAACGATATTATAAAAATGTGAAGATTGTGAGGAAATTATCCGCACAAATGTGTTTAGATCAGTTTAAGGTAAGGCTTAGAGTGAAGTGCAGCACATCATGAATTAGTTGTGTTGATAATTCTGTCAGTGGAAAGTCCTCACAAGGGTAGTAAGACAAACATGTTTGTTTATGTGTACCTTTGCCCATGACGCGTGTGAACTGAGCCGGAATGTCCCCCTCTGCTACGAGTGTGGTGCTGCTCTCGGCTTCCCCTCCGCTCACACACACTCCAGTGGCTGTGCTCTTTCCCTCAGCGCTCAGTAGGGGGCGTTGCGGAGACTCGGACGCACTGTTAAACGCTTTAATTGGCGTCCCGATGATATAATGGAGCTCTTGCAAAGGAGAACGCAGATTCCCGCCTTCCAACACATCCTGAGAGAGAGAGAGAGCAATGGAGAGGGAGAGGGAATGAGAGAGAGAGGTGAGAACATGAGATGACTAGAGATAAAGAAAAAAAAAATAGTAACAGCAAAAAGATGAAATTAAGTGAGAGGGATCAGTAAAGAGAAGTGATGGTTTTCGAGGCTGATACATACAAGGTGAAGGAAAGAAGGTGAGCAAAAGAGAAATTTTCAGATCCGAGTATAATTGGTATTCAAGGTCACAGCCAGCTGCATTATTTATTTTTGACACGTCCATAAATTGTAGATGAGCCTCGGTCAGGTGTCGGGATATTTCTGATTTGTAAACGAGGTGCAAAATGACATGTGGTGATGAATTTCTCCTGAAAATACATGCATGTTTTCACCTACGGGGCTTGACCCGGGTCGAACAGCTTTACTGCTGTATGCTGCTTGACCATCAGAGATCCATCGGATTTCTGTGTCTGAACTTGTTCCCAATTCATAATAATATCTCTATTTTGACAAGCTTAGAGTTATGACATACTCTCGGTCCATCACACCACCACAAGTCAATCAATTCAATCATGTCTTGGAAGAGGCGCATATTAACCAATTGCTATTAAAAATAAATAAAAACAGCAGCAGGAATAGTATTAGTAGCAGTTAGATAAGAATAAGATGATCTGATACACACTTAATTTAATTTATTTAGGACCTCTGATTAACAAATCAGAAGCTGACAAACATGTAATCAGTTTTCCTATAGAACTAGTATAAAAGTCCAGGAATAAGAGGAAGAAAATAAGAGAAGATGAACCTTTTCCAGACAGCGGAGCATGTTCTGTCTCTCTCTCAGTTTCTGGATGCTGATGATGATCTTGTGTCGTGCTCCTTTAGTAACGCTCTGTGTAAGAGATTGTAGTGTCGATATTTCAAAGCACTGTAAATATACGCTAGTATATAGGATTATATATACACAATTATCAATTCTGATTGGTCAGAAGGTGTTAGTTAATATTATATTATCTGGCAAATTCCAGGTTTATAGGAAACACTAAGGTACGTACTATATGACATACACATGGACTAGGGCATTTTGTGGCATCTTCCAACAAGAAGAAGTGCACATCAGGGACCTGGATAATGTATTTATTCAATCAGAATGTGAATTGAGTACTGTATGTGTAGCATGTTGGACGCTTAAGAGGGACGGGCTACATGGCGCCCGTTTTTGCCCTCATTTTCATGAGCTGAACTCAAAGATCTAAGACTTTTTCTATGTATTTCTCTCAAATATTGTTCACAAATCTGTTTAAATCTGTGTTAGTGAGCACTTCTCCTTTGCCGAGATCATCCATCCAACCTCGCAGGTGTGGCATATCAAGATGCTGATTAGACAGCAAGATTACTGCACAGGTAAATGTGCAGTTTTAGGGCCTTTTTACACCCGGTCGCTTCATGTGTTTTCTCTGATCCGATAGCTATCTGATTTTTTAAAACTGTTCCATTTACATCAGGCCACATAAACGCGTCTCGGCAAATCGGATATCGATACGATCTTTTTACTCCCGCCCAAAATGCTAATATATTTTACCTAATTTCCGGGGTAATTGAAATGGACCACGCTTTGGTGTGTGCGGTTTTCAGAACGCGATCAAAAAGAAGACGAAAAAACTCGTTACGACGGTTATACTACAAAAAACAGCATTTACTGTTTGTTTCTGGCGCAATGCACGACTCGTGAGTCACCTGCGAGTGACATACTTCCGTTTGGGAGGAGTATAGCGCTGACGTATATGGCTCGAACAACCACATTTATTTACACCTGTCCAGTTTCATCTGAAATGTGTCCTAGACCACCTCCTGAAGAGGTTTGGACCATCGGATTTATATCTGTCTCGAAAACGTTTCGGAGGGGATTCAGACCTGGTCTTTTTACCATCGGATAGCTATCGGATCACAGAAAACGCATGAAGTGCCCAGGTGTAAAAAGCCCCTTACTGTATTGGGGGTCCGTGCATTATCATGCTGCAACATGAGGTGATGGTCATGGATGAATGGCACAACAGTGGGCCTCAGAATCTCAGGATCTCGTCACGGTATCAGAATGGCATCATTAAAATGCACCTGTGTTCGTTGTCCATAACCTACGGCTGTCCATACCATAACCCCGACGCTACCATGGGCCCTTCGATCCACAACGTTGAAATCAAAGAATTTCTGCACGATTATTGCTGTCTAATCAGCATCTTGATACGCCACACCTGTGAGGTTGGATGGATGATCTCGGCAAAGGAGAAGTGCTCACTAACACAGATTTAGACAGATTTGTGAACAATATGAGCTGTGACCTTTTCAGCTCATGAAAAATGGGAGCAAAAACAAAAGTGTTGCGTTTATAATTTTGTGCAATACTGTATATTGCATTCAGTCAATTATATGAAGGCTTTGGATTGTCCTTGAAATTGCTTTAAGAAGATCATTTAATTCGGATTCAAACGATGAAACCAAAACAGTTCCTTTTCCTGGAAGCAACGAACTGCACATTTAAATGTAGTCATTATGTTCTATTTTACTGTGCACACACAAATGCACACCCATGTCGCTCACCTGTGCCTCCAGCTGTTGCTCCGTCAGTGACATCATCTCCTCGTAGGTCATAGTGGAGAACAGACCGGCGTACTTGTGCAGACGAAGACTCTTCAGCCATGCCGGAACATCTGTGGGGAAAAAAAACATACAGCTAGGGTTTAGGTAGATGTCAAAGGAACAGGGAACTATAAAAACTGTGGGAGAACGTTTACACCTCCAATCACTGATCACCTGCTCAACTCACTGGAATCTAAACCCTGTACTAAAAAGGCAATCCTGTACAGCAGTGCACACTTTAATGTCTCAAAAGAATGGTCTGCTTTTGTGAATTTATGTGCTTAAGAATGGGGTGCAGTGAAGGATAAAGTGAATACACCCCCTATGGCGGTTCACAAGAGACCGTTCCCTCACCCCTCATGCCGCTCCCCTCCTCACTGAAAGAGCTCCGGAGTGCCATGCCTAGGCCCGAGCCATCCTCTAGGTGTTCGCTGCCGCCGCTCCCTGACGACGCCACGCTGCTCTGAGGAGACAGAGGGGCATGGTCAGGGGTGAGAGGGGCCCCCCTTCCCCGCAGGTCCTCCTGTGAGAGCCAGCCGTGTCCCAGAGGATGAGTGGATGAACCGCTCATCGGGGGAGTGAGAGAGACGGAGCGCTTCAAGGGACTGTGCTGACCCGCAGACTGCAGGACTGCACACACACACACACAAACACACACATCATACAGTGAGAGACAAGATTTAACCTCTCCGAAAAGATGGGACTTCAGGTCTGGTCTGAGGCATCCAGCTCACTGGAGCTCATAGGGAGCAAGGGTATAGGGCAGGTGGCAGAAGGGGGCAGGAGAGGATGAAAAACCTATAAGCAGTAGAGTACCAGTTTGTCCTATGTATAGGCTTTCCAGGACCAGTTTTAAAATAGGTGCCCAGCTAACATTACACGCTCCAGTCCCTAAATATTAGCCATTTCCCCTAAATACAGACCCCACAAAAGCCTACCTTACAAGGGAAGGGAAGGAATGGCATGCGGTGCTCAGCTGGGGACGGACTACAGACTGGGAGGTGTGGAAGCGGTGTTTGTCTCGGTGTGGCAAGGAGGAGACGAGATGCCAAGCTAAAAATTGAAATGATGCTTTGGACTGTTAATATTACAGGTTATGGGATATGGACAGGCAACGGGCAACATTTTCATCTTAACCTATTCTTTGACGTTTATTCTATAGAGAATTTTGTTTTTTTTGCACAGTATTTTTTAACTCATTCTGTAAAAAGGAAAACATTATCCCAGCGGACACAAGCCGAGCTGATCGTTATTCTAACAAGTGTACGTTTGTGTTCGGTGACAGAATGACAGGAGGTTAAAAACAAAAACAGGCTTTTGTGCTGCTCAGACTCCAAGCAGTTTAAAATAAAGGGAATCTTGTGGAGCCAAGCATTAAACGGGCCCTTATTTATATCTTCAGCTGTCTCCTTCATCAGGAATAAAAACGAGCCTCGCATTCTACGCTGGAAATATCCCGCTCTAACCACAGATATTTTCAATCCTAATATCTTTGTCACAGCCACTTGACTGCCACACACTGCCAGTATGTTTCTCATCCTCTCCAGAGTCAGCCAAATGTGAAGTGAACAGTGTTCAACCTCAAACACAGGTGATGGTGTTGAAAATTCAAACGCGGAAACTCGTTACTGCTAATCGACTACATAGGAAAATTTGAGCGTGTTTAATCTGTGGCTGTTCTTTAATATGAGTTTATTAGCCTGAGTTTACATAGAGCCAGAAGCAAACAAATAAAAATGGCAGGTTTGTGCTCAGTTTGATCAGACTGTAGGTCTAGCTGAGTATTAGAATCATTACAAAAGTGATAAGGCATGACAAGTAATGTTATTTGTTTGCTGTGGGCAGATGTGGCACAAAGCCCGTGTCTGATCTGAGATCTGAATTATGACCCACAATCAGTGCTTCAGCAAAACAAATCTCTCAGGAACCAACAATCTATTCTTTAATTGACCTAAAATGCCCCATTGATCTGTCTCATAAAAATCTCCCTACACCCTTCGTACCAATACCCAACTAGAGTCACTAGTTAATCACATCGGACTCAATGTACAACACTAATCAGACTCCATACACAAAACAATGATCACACACCAACACACACACTGGATCAGACAACATAAAAGCCGAGCAGAATTACTGAGAAGTAAATGCTTAGAAGACTTAGAAGTGAACATATTGATAAGACTCAGCATATACAATCTGATCAGCTTCAGTGTACAAACGTTTTGATTTGTAGAATCAATGGAAACACTCAAGGGAACCACAATGACCAGACACAACCTTGACCAGACTAAATGCCCACACAATCGAAATGCACTGAGAAAGCTCAACATGGACACACTGATCAGACTCGCAATAAATCTGCATCACTGATCAGCCTCACCAGTAACACTGATCAAACTAGCACAATAATACAACTCGGTGTAAACACGCTTATCAGATCAACTGTACACTTATCCGACTCAATGTACCCAGACACACTGATCAGACTCAAACACTCTTTTAAGTGTACAGTTGGTCTGAGAGTTGGACCATTAAAAGAGCATTCAAATGTAATCAACTACACTAAGCATATACCTATAGATTAGCTTCAGTGTCAGTAGTCTAATCTGGTAGTCTAGTCTAATCTAATTTTAAATGCTTATCATACCAGACAGACACACCGATCAGACATCGTGCCAACCATCGATCAGAGCCATACTAAAGAGAAGTCAGATTCCACTGTAACAAACACCGACAGCCCCAAATCATCTTATACATACTGATCAAATCCAATATCATTAGAATAATCAGACCCTAAAGACTAAAAACACACTGATCAGACTCAAAGTAAACACTCTAAAGTGACAGAAGAAAAAAATTCTAGTTGTATCATAATTAAACCTGTTGCACTAATCAGACCCGATATAAATACAGTTACGGTGATTAGACCTACTGTATAGAGACCCAACAACCTGGCACCAAGGTACCTTATTAGACCGAGTGTAAATAAGGTAACAGTGGAATATATCCAATTACTGTATTCTTACTGTACAGAAGACCCAAAGTAAACATAAATCCACTCACTGGAGTTGCTTCCACTTCCTGTGCCCACTGTATTGATGGTGGAAGGGACTGATGATGATGGATATAGAAGGAGATGCCCATTCTCACAGCCCTGCTGTTGTTGTTGTGTGTGCCAGGTGGCAATGCCCGAGTCTCTGGATCCCTGCCAGCCGTTGAGGCGATCATCAGAGCCGTAACGCTGATGCTGGGCGTAGAGGTGATGAGAAGAAGGCACTCTCTCCAGTGAATCTCCTCCTCCACCAGCAGTGCGAGTGGCTGCCCGTTCCTCCAGATGGTTGAGCCAGAGAGCGAGATCAGCCCGGTCCTCCAGAGATGTGGCCGGGTGGATGAGTGCGTACGAGAGCAGCTGCCTGCTCTCCTCGAGGTGCCGCCCAAACTCGATGGTGTGCGTGAGGATTTTGGGAAGTAACCGCATGTACTCGCTCTTCGCTTCACCGTTACCGGGCTTAAGGAGAGGCAGGTGGGTCAGGACCAAAGAGATGAGACGCTCTTTTGGCTCGACCTGCCACTGGCCAATCACCGCTGAGAAAGAGAGATGAGAAGATATATTTAGGATATATTTATTTTAGTAAACATATTCAATTTACATTTTAAATAAGTTAAAAAGGAGAGACTTCACAAAACACTGATTGTGGGTCATAGTTCAGATCTCAGATCAGACACAGGCTTTGTGATTTCATGTATCATGGCAAAAGCCCAAATAACAGCAAAACAATCTAATAAAGCATCCCTAGACAAATATGGCTAGCTTATCCACTACAAGAGGACCGGGTCAACGGTAGTTACTTTATTTTACTTCTTGTTCAAACCAGTTGTCACAGCTCTATGTCTACACAATTACGCAGTGTACAAGCAGCTATACATATCCGGCATATCCGACCTATTGAGGCATGTCTCAGAAACACTTGTCCTGTTTAGTTTGGCTTCAGCTATAGATATTCTGAGGTCATGGACACTTTGTCCAACACCACAAATAGAGGACTGGTTAAAGAATCGTGTCCACATTGACAAATGTGTCCTGATTAGGTATGCACTGAAATTAAACTGTCATACCATGTTCCATACATTACACATTAGCTAGGTACTTCATATTGGCTTACATCTCATGCTAATATGCTAGTTATGTACACTGCATATTAGCAGGTTACATATACCATGTTATCCATATACATATGTTTAGCCACTTGGCTTACTGTACATAAAAACAACAGAAGAGTTCATATATCCAAAACTGACCCTGGTAGTAACACTGGGGAACTAACCCCACTTGTTTATACTGTGTATAATGCTAGTTAGCTATTTAACTATTAACTATTCCAAAATCAGCTGCATAGATATTTATAATTGTTTAGATATTCATGTCATACTAGTTTGCTATGCTGCATAGTAGCTAACTATAAATCTATATAGATATTCATGCTATTGTGCTAGTTACATATGCTGCAAATTAGCTAGCTAGTTAGTTATATACACTAATTATTGGCTACTAACTAATGTTGGTTTGCCTGATATATACATTGGTTATTAGATAGTTACATATCCTGTCAGCTAAACAGCATCTGATAAGCTGAAAAAATAGCTTTTTAAAATGATTGTGGATAAATTAACCATCCTACTTAGCAACTGGGATCACGGTTGCTACATTTTCCTACAGAGTGTAATTGACTGATGAACTTGAGGTAAAATTGAGTACATGTGAGAATGTAAGACAGTTAACCTAATGCTATAGGTGTCTAAGTAGCTATTCTGTAGGCTCAGGCTGGGTTATGTAGTTTGACTTATGCTACAATCTATCTAGCATAGGCTCATATGCCTTAGTTTAAAATTAACCGTACGTACCAGAATAACTGACTCGGATTGTGTTAGCATTACTTTATAGCGGAAATGGAACAGGCTCTGTGTGTATGCGCTGGAATGCATGGTTAATTCCTGTGCCCTCGAGTTCTTACATACAATATGTCTTTGCTTCCTCTCGCTGTCACCAAAGTTCAGACTAGAAGGAACACGTCAGGGCTTGGAGCACTTTTAGTGACAGGGATGGAGTCAGTTGGCTTCCCGTGATAGCCGGGATTTACGCACATAGTGACAGCTTCAGAAATATTTGCGTCACCTCGTCGTCTAAGATCAGGTGCTTTTTAATCTGGTTCTAGTTATGGAGATACTGTATGTCCACAGGCTTACATTAATTCTGATACCTTATCGTTTCCATAGTAACACCTCATTCAGAGGGACTCGGACTTGATTTGTAAATGGTGGATACACAAAACAAAGTAATCAGTGGATCCATGTTGTTACCAAATAGAATCATTGATATGGTGAATCTTTTTAAACTTTGGGGTAATTTAGAAGACAAATATACACACACACACACACACACACACATATATATATATATATATATCCAATACAAATTACACTAATGTCCCCCAATGCTCAGACCGAGACACAGCTGTTCAGTTGCGATTAAACATTCCACTTGGACGCCTTTTTCTGGCACTTCCATTTTTACATGGTCGTGGGTGATGCCATTTGTTATTTGTAAAAGCTGTGAGCTTCAACATGAGTTATTTGTGATGTCCTGAAATCGCATGACAGCCAGGCTTCATTCTGGAAACTTTCAATCTTAGCACAATCCGAGGCCCTGGATACCATTAGCGCTCTCTTAACTTAGCACCACAGGTGTGTGTCAACATGGTTTTAAAATAAATCAGCTTTGGATATGAACTCATAAAACATTTCGATTTAAAATGCATTTTAATCCCATCACGCTAATCATCTCTCCCACTTTTCTATTCTTCTGTAGTGCTCCAGCTCTCCTACCGTCACTCTGCCCCTCGGGCCCAGCTGATGGAATGAGCTGTTAATACTGTAGGAGCTACTCATCTCTCAGACTTCTGCTGTCACAATCCCCCTGTTTATGTCCCCCTGTGATTAGAGTAATGTAGGTGGTCATGTCAGTCCCAGGGAAGAAGGTGTGGATTTTGGTAGTGAGTCCCTGTAAAGGAGAAATGACTTCTCTGCATGTCGGTCTCAGTTTGGCTTCAGTGCCTTTTAGGAGTCGTGACATTTGGTCTTATCAGTTCTACTGAAGTAGGTGTGGCCTTTGAACATGTCAGTTCTACTGAAGAAGGTGTGGCCTTTAGGCATGTCAGTTCTACTGATGAAGGTGTGGTCTGAAGTAGGTGTGGCCTTTGAACATGTCAGTTCTACTGAAGGTGTGTCCTGAAGGTGTGGCCTTTGGGCATGTCAGTTCTACTGAAGTAGGTGTGGCCTTTGGGCATGTAATTTCTACTGAAGTAGGTGTGGCCTTTGGGCATATCAGTTCTACTTAAGAAGGTGTGGCCTGAAGGTGTGGCCTTTGGGCATGTCATTTCTACTGAAGGAGGTGTGGCCTTTGGACATGACAGTTCAAATAAAGGAGGTGTGGCCTTTGGGCATGTCATTTCTACTGAAGAAGGTGTGGCCTTTGGGCATGTCAGTTCTACTGAAGGTGTGGCCTTTGGACATAACAGTTCTACTGAAGGAGTTGTGGCCTTTGGACATGACAGTTCTAATGAAGGAGGTGTGGCCTTTGGGCATGTAATTTCTACTGAAGTAGGTGTGGCCTTTTGGGCATGGCAGTTCTACTGAAGAAGGTGTGGCCTGAAGGAGTTGTGGCCTTTGGACATGACAGTTCTACTGAAGGAGGTGTGGCCTTTGGGCATGTCATTTCTACTGAAGGAGGTGTGGCCTTTGGTCATGTCATTTCTACTGAAGGAGGTGTGGCCTTTGGTCATGTCATTTCTACTGAAGGAGGTGTGGCCTTTGGTCATGTCATTTCTACTGAAGGAGGTGTGGCCTTTGGTCATGTCATTTCTACTGAAGGAGGTGTGGCCTTTGGTCATGTCAGTCCCAATGAAAGAAGTAGTGCATCATTTTGAATTTCACACATTAGATCACTGATTACGTGTTATGATACACATCAGAAGGAGAAATAAACACTCTTAATAATGATAAAACAAATCAATATTTATTCTAATATTTTTAACAAATTTCAGCCCAGCACTAGTGTGTAATGAGTTCTACTGAATATGGGATCGTCAGGATTTTGCCATTTGTAAATAAACTGAAACTACAAATGTAAGAATGAGGGGAATTACAGTTCCTGATGCAGAATTATGTCTTATTCTTCTTTTTATCACATTCTCTCTCTCTCTCTCTCTCTCTCTCTCTCTCTCTCTCTCTCTCTGTGTCTCTCTCTCTCTCTCTCTTTCTCTTCTCTGGCCATGCAATACTAAACGCTCAGCTGCTTCAGGAGCCATTCAGAGCCGTAGGGGCTCTTGGAGAGGGAATATGGAAACAGTGAGCAGACTTTTTCTTTCCAACCATTTGTGTAAACCCTTTCTTAACCTCCCACACACACACTATCTCTCTCTCTCTCTCTCTCTCTCTCTCTCTCTCTCTCTAACTCTCTTACACACACACATTTACACTCATTCATTCCTTTAACAGTTGTACACTCGTATCCTCTCTCTTTTCCATTCCTCTCTCCCATAGACAGAAAGTAAATGTACGCTGAAAGGCCAGAGTGTACCATGTGGTCAGCTGTATGAGTCATGAAGAAGGAAACCCATGGGGAAAAAATGGAGAGAGGGAGAGCGAGACTTGGAATCTGTGAATCAGAGGTCCAGTGTGAGGAAAGCCCTGTTTAAACACTTTCTTTGTTGGATTAAAGGGAAAAATGGATGAAAAAATACAAATTCTGGAATTCTACAAAACCGATCAACTGATTTTAATCAAAAACAATTGCCACAGATTTACCGTATTGTGTATAGTACTTTAAAATGATTAATAGCACGAGGCTGATCATGATTTAATTATTTCCTGATGTTCATTTACAGCAATTAATCTCTTCATTTCTTCTCAGGCAAGTGTGTGTGTGCGTCTGTGCATGTCCACTACAGTACATCATGAATTAGCCAGCAGTGCCAAGCCTCTGAGCATCAACATGCTCATCTGGTCAAGTCTAGCATGCTGATCTGAGCACAACTCTGGCCTTGAGCTAAAAAACATGAGCAGAATATACTGTAGCAGATGTGTTTTACAAACCATGCAATGTCAGCTATTTCACACACACACACACACACACACACACACACACACACACACACACACACACACACACACACACACACACACACACACACACAACACATACACAATGCTTTTAGATGGATGGGTGTGTCCACATAAGGCCTGTTAAGAGCTTGTTAACCAGAACATAGGCAGGCATTTTCTCCTTTTCATTAAATCAAACTCAGTTTATAAAAAATAAAAACACCCGTATAAGATTTTCTCCGAATTCGGACTAAAAAAACCACTCGCGGCCATCGATAGCTGTCACATAATCAGGATTCAAACTGAGATTTCTAGATAAGTGGATGAACACTTTTCTTTCACTCATCTTGAGGACAAGTGTTTATTTACTTTTAATTTACAAATCGGTTTTAAAGAAGTCACAAAGTGAAATAATCGGACATTCAGTTCTGTATCGAGTTTTCCTTTGTTTATCTCCTATTCACAAGATTTGGCACAAGTCAATATTACAAAAAAAATAAAATAAATAAAAATATGAATGAACGAACAACATTCCAGTATGAAAGTAGTCGTGACTCCAGACACGAGACAAACTTGAAGTGTAATCACTGACTGAATATAAAAATCAACAACAGAGTGTATATACAGTATGTAGCATACTGTCACAGTTAAAAGTTAACAAATGACACCAAGGCAAAGCCTCTCTCTCTCACTCACACACACACACACACACAAACACACACACACACACTTCCATCTAAATGTGAGGTGAGTTGTTTGTCAGACACATGATTCCCTTCTATTTCTATTTATAGATCCTCGACATCACACACACCCCAACACCCCATGGCTTAGAGATAACACCCTATTTTTACAAGTTCAACCATACACACACACAGACAAGCACACACCACTCGGAACACTATCCAGTCAGGCGGAATCACATGTAGGACACGAGGAGATCGTGAAAAATGCTCATCTGTGGCTGTGTGTAAAGTTTGGTGTCACAGGAACGGCCTCCATACGACATGTTAGCACTACAAACAGAGAGAGCGGGAGAGACAGAGACACTGTGTGTGTGTGTGTGTGTGTGTGTGTGTGTGTGTGTGTGTGTGTGTGTGAGACCATTCCTTTTTATAGTTGTTGAGTCAACACAACAAGGGCACGGCGTGTTCCCACAAGAATGACACACCACCTTTAAGCCCCCAGCATGACATGTTCAGCTCAACTACTGACCATCAGAAGCATGAAAACATCAGGAATGTGGAGAATGGAGTGAGGAGGAAGGAAGGAGATCAAAAGTTTATCTGAAGATTCAATCTGTAGTCATTACTCTACACACACACACACACACACACACACACACACACACACACACACACACACACACACACACACACACACACAAACAGACAGATAGAGAGAGAGAGAGAGAGATCAGGACCTCGGTGGCTGAAGAGGCCTAATAGAAAAAAGAAAGACAGAAAGAAAGAAGGGAGAGGCACAAATTAAAAAACGGAGCAGACAGAGACAGACAGACAGATAGCAGGGCCACAATGAAGGAATTTTTGGAAGAAGGAGAAAAAGTGAGAGGAAAAAAGGCAGAGACAAATAGACAGAAATAGAAAAAGACAAAGAGAGAGAGAGTATCCCCCACCCTACTCTCTGTTCCTCCTCTCCTCTCTCTCCAGCTCAGCTCAGAGGAATGTGCTGCGTTCCACACATCCACTCGTTCAGCGGAAGAATGAACAGTTTTCCGAACGGAGCTGCCGCGTCCCAAACCACGCCGCTGAGATGCATAGTTTTACTGTGAGATCACTCGCAACCAGACACTACAATAAAGCGCACTACCTTAAACGGACTCCTGATGCATTTAGCAGAGAGGAGGGGATGGGGATGGAGGGAGAGAGTGAGTGAGAGAGTAGTACCTCAGAAAAATGACACTCTACACGGTGAAAAAGAATGACAGAGGAATGAAAGCGCAAGAAAAGGGAGAAGATGAATGAAGGACATATCACAGACACTTCCACTATATGTGTGTCTGTTTCTGTGTTTGTTTGTGTATGTGAGATGTCCATAAAAGCAGCAGCAGCAGTATAGCACAAAACACATACAAAGCTTTATACAGTATGCTTAATCATAACACATAGTAGTTCAGTAGCAAGCAAGTCAAGAGCACTTGCTATTAATACAGCACACTACAGAAGACCCAGGAATACATATCAGCACAGTCCACTTTAGAACAATAAAGAATAAATCTTGTTCAGACGCTGCAATCATACTACAACACACAACATTGTTAGAATGCACTACAATCATACAAGACATCTGGAGAATAAACGATAATCATACACAACAACATATTTAGAATGCTCTATAATCATAAAGCAAAACACACCATCATTAGACTAATCATAGTGCAGCACAAACATCATTAGGATGCTCTATAATCATACAACACCCAACATCAACGATAGAACACACTACAGTCATACAACATACCTCATCATTAGAACACACTACAATCACACAACAAAAGTAGAATCCACTACAATCATACAAGCCATAGCATCATTACAATGCACTATCATACAACACACACATCATTAACATGCACTATAATCATACAACACACACATCATTAGAATACACTACAATCATACAACACGCACATCATTAGAATGCACTACAATCATACAACACAATGTCATTGAAATGCACTATATTCATACAACACACACAATCATACAACACACACATCAATAGAATGTACAGTACTATAATCATACAACACACACATCATTGGAATGCACTACAATCATACAACACACACATCAATAGAATGTACTATAATCATACAACACACACATCATTAGAATGTACTATAATCATACAACACACACATCAATAGAATGCACTAAAATCATACAACACACACATCAATAGAATGCACTATAATCATACAACACACACATCAATAGAATGCACTAAAATCATACAACACACACATCAATAGAATGTACAGTACCATCATCATACAACACACACATCAATAGAATGTACAGTACCATCATCATACAACACACACATCATTAGAATGTACTAGAATCATACAACACACACATCAATAGAATGTACTACAATCATACAACATACATTATTAGAATGTACTATAATCATACAACACACACATCATTAGAATGTACAGTACTATAATCATACAACACACACATCATTAGAATGTACTAGAATCATACAACACACACATCATTAGAACACAATAGTCATATGACCACACAATCTCATTCGAATGCATTATAATCAAACACACAGACACACAACACTACAAATAAACTATAATCAGACTACAGTAGACAACACACCACACTACTGTACAAACACTATGAATTTTATAACAGCCCATACCGAACAAACCACGATTATGTTACTGTAAACTGCACACATTTATATACTACAGTACAGTACACAATACTACATCATAGTCATTGTAAAACAGACTTTACACCAACAGGCTGTTCACAGTACACAACAGACATAGTAAACAAACTGCTATTTAACTTATATGTTAATATGATTTCTATATGATTACACTACTATATTTACTTGTATAACCATGCTACTAGACTGTTGTCCGACACAATATTTCTAACAAAGTAAAATAAAAGACATAATCATGCAACATGAATGTGTATTATACCCACTGTCTTAAAGTGTGTGTGTGTGTGTGTGTGTGTGTGTGTGTGTGTGTGTGTGTGTGTGTGTGTGTGTGTGTGTGTTTGTAAAACCTTTTCACAAGGCTACTGTTGCTAACAAGTAAAAAAGAAGCTTATGGCTACAAGTTTAGCATTGTGTTCACACCCTCACCTCAAAAGACACTGTTTGCCTCAGGAATAAATAAATAAATACATACATAAACACGAATAGCTCAGTATGTCTCTATTGAAAAACTGGTCAAATCCAGTTGGAGTTGTAAAAAAAAAAAAAAAAGAAGCTTCCCTTACTTGTTAGCTACATAAGTCCAGTACAAAACTGAAGTGTTCAGTGTTTGTGTGAAAATTGTTTTCATTTTTCTGAATGAACTTTTCGTACTGATATAATTTCATGCAACGCAGCCAAATTTTAATGCCAAAACTAGCATCAAACAACAGTCTCACACACACGCACACACACAGAGATACCAGTGTATTAGGGATGTGGCTTCTGTTTAGCATTGTGCACATACATTTTCTGCATATTTATTTCCTATTATATGGACACTGGGCTATTTCACTAAACAAGTCCAGACGTCACCACGGACTTCCTGAGGCTGCTAAAACCTGGAGTGTATGACTCACACACTTAAACCCTTTGTACCAATCCTGACTCCTGCTTACCCAGCCTGGGCTTCTCTCACAAACTCAGACGGCTGTGAATCATACACACTGTTATGTCTGCTGTGTCAAATCTGAGAGGAACGCCATTCTAAATTTAGCTCAAGGAAGAAAAAAACTACAACAATTTTGTGAGTTTGCCTGGCTTCAAGCGCGTGGTTTCTTCCTCTCTTTCCTTCCAGCCGTGTCTATTTGCTGGACTGATGTTTGTTTGTGTGTGTGTGAGTGGTTATCAGGATGGACAGAGAGGGAAACACCTGCCAGAAGCAGCCACATAGTCACTATTGTTCCCATACTCATGATGAGCTCCGTTGCTCTCTCTGTCCGTTTTCCTCTCTCTCGATTTGTCTCTCCGTCTGTCACAGCTTTCTGCGTCACAGAAAGTCCGTCACGGCTTGCACATGCACCACTTAGTATTCACACCTTTCTTCTATTATAGCAACAAAGCCTTGAAACAGCACAGATTACAAATAAAATTAAAGCATATGTTAATGTAATAGGTCAATGTGCACATTCATTCAAATTGAGTTCTACTGAATTTTTCCTCACAAAAAAATTAACATTTTATTAATTCATTGTGTGTACTGATAATATAGTTGATCATTTATAAGGCCCTGCAGTCATTTATAAAACACTGCATATCGTTCAAAAACCGAGGTTGACTTTTCACAGGTATCTACATCTACAGAGAGGGTTTTTTTATATGAGGGTAGTACATGTAGACCATCACTTATTGAAGTGATGGCCTGAAAAAACAAACAGAAAATGAGAACTAAAGAAAATAATATATGAATACATAAATAGTCCTAGTCCTGATGGTCATGTTAGTCATATCAACCAAATCTGCTTTTACTGAACAATATGACTAGTGTTTTTGTTATCTGAAGGCAGATCTGCTCACAGTTTGAAGGATAATCAGACCTAGCACTCAAATACTATACTTACAGCTCAATCACAAATAATTCATAACTTTATACATTAAATCTATATACAAAAATGCATCTATATATGTACACACAGTCAAGCCCGAAATTATTCATACCCCTGGCAAATTCTGACTTAAAGTTACTTTTAAGTTTTTTCTTGAATAGAAATGACACAGAAGATAATAAGACAATGTACAAGAGGTATCATTGTAGAAAAAAATTATTACTCATCTTTTATTTACATTTGAACAAAAAATGGCATGTCCAAAATTATTCATACCCTTCTCAATAGTCAAAAGAAAAGCCTTTATTGGCTATTACAGCAATCAAACACTTGCTATAATTGCTGACCAGCTTTTTGCAGGTCTCCACTGGTATTTTTGCCCATTCATCTTTAGCAATGAGCTCCAACTCTTTCAGGTTGGAGGGTCTCCTTGCCATCACCCTGATCTTTAGCTCCCTCCGCAGATTCTCAATCAGATTGAAGTCAGGACTCTGGCTGGGCCACTGAAAAACGTTAATGTTTTTATCTGCTAACCATTTCTTCACCACTTTTGCTGTGTGCTTTGGGTTGTTGACAGTGGGGGATGGTGTTCTTAGGGTTGAAGGCGTCTCCTTTTTTAAACCAAAAGAAAGCTACATCATTGTGGCCAAAGATTTTGTTTCATCTGACCATAAAACAGAAGACCAGATGTCTTCTTCTTTGTCCAGATGAGTATTTACAAAGACCAATCGAGCTTTTGTGTGCCTTATCTGGAGGAGTGGTGTCCTCCTTGCTCTGCGTCCCAGCGGTGTGCCATGGCTGTTGGACTGTCTGACTGTCTTGAGATGTAGCCCAGATTCATCAGGATGGCCTACGTGGTGATCCTTGGATTCTTTTTTACCTCTCTCAATATCCTCCTGGCCAACACAGGTGTCAATTTTGGCTTCCGACCACGTCCTCTGAGATTTTTCACAGTGCAGAACGTCTTGAATTTTTTAATAATACTTTGCACTGTAGCCACTGGGACTTCAAAACATTTAGATAAGGTCTTATAGCCATTTCCTGACTTGTGAGCAGCCACAATGCGCCGGTCCTCGGTGAGCTCCTTTGTCTTAGCCATGACTGTCCACAAACCAACAGCACAGAACTCCTGTTTTTCACCTGTTGAGTTGATTAAAGCAGCTGTTCCTAATGAATCAGGGTAATTAGGATGCTGTAGAACAGCTTGGACTGTTTGGAATGGTATAGATCTTTGGATTATCCCATAGACTGTGACAGTTTGCAAAGGGTATGAATAATTTTGGACATGCCACTTTTTGTTCAAATGTAAATAAAAGATGAGTATTAATTTCTTCCATTTTGTCTCTTGTACATCGTCTTATTATCTTCTGGGAGACGCCTGTGTCATTTCTAATCAAGAAATAACTTGCTGGTTGAATAAAAGTACTTTACGTCAGAATTTGCCAGGGGTATGAATAATTTCGGACTTGACTAAACTTTCACTTTAAAGGGAAAATTCTTAGTACGTATTATACAGTACATATTATATATTGTATATAATATTGGCTTTTATGGCTGAGATATATCATATTGGCTAATAAACGCATTTACATCTAAGGCAAAACTCCAACCTGATTTTGCATACATTTCACGTAACCTCCGAGTCTGTAACCGAATCTTATGTCTGAGGTCGGAATACTGATACGCACAATTCTGGTGTTAAACCCTGGTATTTCACTTTGTATAGTCTGAATAATTTAGCTACACAAAGTTAAACTCTGGTATTTAACTTTGTATATGAATAATTTAGCTACACTTTTCTTATATTTCTGCCAAATTGCCTTAAGAGAAAATCACGAGGTCTGAATAATTACTTCCCCAGGAAGTGGCGCCGCAACCCGATGAGAAGTAAGCGTAATTAAACTGCCAACGAAAGGCAGTATAATTTGTCTACCTGTGGAAACTTATAGTTTGGGTGTTTGTGCAGGGCTAAACATTGCAGTCGGAGTTATGCCTGGAATGTGAGCCTCGAGTCTGCGGATATGAGATTTAAGGGTGCTGTTTGAGGAAATAATTGGGCCCCTGGTATCCCCTTGCTCACCCCGTACTCTTTCGCTTCCTGTCTGAAAGAAATCTATAATGAATAAAAGTAGGGATACCTGGAACACTGAGGAAAACTGAAAAATTAACTTAGCTGTGCTAAGTGGATTCGATAGGAATATGCTGTATTTAATATGAAAGTGTCCTTGTCTGGAACCGGAAAGGAGCCGTGGCCATCTTCTTCGTGCTCAATCAGCGCTTTTTGAACCCTTCACACAGAAGAGCATTGTGTCCCGCTGTACAAACCACACAGATGTGCCAGATGATTGGCAGCTCAAGCCAAACTTACAAATGCAACAGTGTGGAGAGAAATGACCTCAGAAGATGTACAGGCCTGAGGTGCATTATGGAAGAGTGCTTTGGCATGTGTAGAAAGGTAGAGATGTCTCCAGAGTGAATGATCTATTAGACTTGAGCATGCTCTAACAACTGGGGCTGCTACAAAACCGGTCTGACTGCGTGGGGTAACAGGGCAAGTAAAACATCTTTAATAAGCCAGATGACAGCCTTCACCCCCTTGCTTAGATTTCATCTCTCAGACAGCGACTGGTAATTCTTCAGTGGCGTAACTGACCGGCTGAGAGTCTTTTTTAGAAACGTCAATCATTTTCACTCTCTGAGCTGAGTCGGAAAAGCACAGGCAAGTCTGGTCATTCCATCTGCTGAGAAGAGTACAGGAAACTCTTCCTGCTTTCCCTGCCCCCTCTTTCCTCCCAGATGTCAGACACAGGTCGAGACGTGACCAAGAGAAAATGAGTAGGCTCATTCTCTACCTCTCTCTCTTTCTTTTTCTCATATTCTGGACTCACATGCCTGGACTTACAGTCTCATTCAAAAACCGCACTGATAACAACTGATTCAGCTGATGATGATGTAATGCAACATCGGCATATTTTTTAAAAGTTAAATTCATCACAAATCGTTAATTGTTCAGTCGTATCTTTTTATTTCCTCCTTTATTATGTTTTCTAAAAAAGGTTTATTTTCCGGGATTAAGATACAGGAAGCATCCAAATCCACCTACAAGACAAGGAGAAAGAATCCATCCGAAGCTAATAGCTGAGCAGTTTAAGGTTAAACCAGTCGCAAAGTATATAATGCATAGGAGAGGAAAAAGATGTCCATGTACCCCACAGATGTGGGTTTTATCTAATACCATATTAAACCAGCGGGTATTTTAGCTTGATTTGTAAAATCATAGAAAGATAAAAAGCTGTAGAACCAAACCCTGACCCTAACCTAAACCCTACATTTATTACCTTAGCCGTGGGATTGTTCTTTAAAAAAAAAAAAAAAAAAACCCTTATTCACCCTGCTGTGACATTCCTCTTGCCCCAGTCGAGCTTCTATAGTTTTCTCTAGCTAGCCTGCGGCACAGCAGTGAAGCAATAGACTTTTGCTAACTATGCAATTCTTGATGCAAAACCTATGTGACCTGTCAATCAGGCAGATTGCTAGTTTACATTTCTGACAGATTGAGCTAAAGCCTGTCTAGAAGGAAGGTTGTGGTTAGACTGCTCTTACAGGATCCATTCACGCTAGAAAAATTTTTGGTTTATTGGAATACAGTAAAGCTGCTAGTCACGGCGTGCTGTGATCTAATATCTATCAATAGCTTCACACTATAGCTTGAGGGAAGCATAGTTTCACTTGAGCTTTAATTTCTTTTCTGAAAATTTTTTTAGTCAAGCTGCTTTTAGTTTCTCCGAGATCAAATCTAACATTGAGTGTAATCCCCTGAATCTACGTTCACGTATCTGGACTAGAAAGAAATCAGCCCCAAACACACACCCCCCCTCTTCTTTTTTTTTTTACAGCCTGAAGAGGTGAAGTCCAAATTCATTACTTTGAAATCATCAAACTACCCAAACAGGTCCAGGACTAGTCTGGGGTAGGAACAATGGAAGACCTTGAGTGTCCTGAACAAAACCCTGACCTCAGGATGAACTGGAACTTCACCTTCACTCCAGATCTCCTCACCTGATATCAGTGTCTGATCTCACTGATGCTCTTAGTAGCTGAAGAAACACAAATTCCTACAGACATTTTCCAAACTGTAGTGGAAAGCCTTCTCAGAAGATTTGAGCTTATTATAAAAACAAAATGGACTGAAATCTAAAAACATATATGACCGTGATAGTCAGGTGTCCACAAACCTTTAGCCATATAGTTTACCTTTGACCGTTTAGCAAATGGATACAGGGATCCGTGAACAAAGCGAATCGGTTGGCGTCAGCATTTCCAGTGGAAAACCAGGTGTGGCAGCAAATGCCTCGAAGTCCGGCTATAAGGTGAGTTATAAAAACGCACAGCTCCCATTTAAAAGTCGCAACATCAACCACTACTTGCGGTTCAGCTGAAAACTTTCTTATTACGCAATAAGTTTTAATTTTATTTGTTTTACATTTTTATAGCTGACAGTTTTTACGAGATGTATTCACCCAGAATAAATCCCGGGTTCTCAAATATTTCTCTGTATCAGATTGTGACAGAAGAAATCTAAGACCCCCAAGCCTATTGCTCTGCATATTTAAGCTTAAATTTGTCCTATTCGATTGCGTCCTTTTAGGATTACAGTAAAAAAAAGTTTGAATCTGAAAGTCTGAATTTCAATCTTGAATTTTGTAATATAAATGAAAAAATAAATAAACAAACATATAGAAGTAGGCTTCATAATCTTACATTACTTTAAAACTTTAAAATGAGAAATGATAGAATTTTTTAATATTCAAGATATCTACAGTATATAAGGTCAAATCTTTTTCTTAATCTAAGGTCAATAATATGATTCTTGCACGTCTCTACATCAGACATTTTACAGGAAGTTCTGTTCATGCGTAAAATTTGTAAATGTAAAACATTCTACTTGACAATAAATTTCGAGATTAAATGAAATAATTTGCTCATACATGCTCATTCATTCATTCATTCATTCATTTTATACCGCTTATCCGAACTACCTCGGGTCACTATCTCAGGTCACTATCTCAGGCGTCATCGGGCATCAAGGCAGAATACATCCTGGACGGAGGCCAACATATCACAAGGCACACACACACACTACGGACAATTTTCCAAAGATGCCAATCAACCTACCATGCATGTCTTTGGACCGGGGGAGGAAACCGAAGTACCCGGAGGAAACCCCGAGGCACGGGGAGAACATGCAAACTCCACACACACAAGGTGGAGGCGGGAATCAAACCTCGACTCTGGAGGTGTGAGGCGAATGTGCTATGTAATGCTTATGTACAAGATATGAAGCTAGACATTAAGTGTTACCAACTACCGGATCCAAAGCACAGTGTTTTCAAATTCATGACAAAATGGTGTATACCAAGAAATGACACCGGAGACTCCTTTAATAAATGTCCTTGTGTTTAAATCTGTTCGTGTCTTCCATACTTTTAAGTTGACGCTACAGAAATAAACGTATTTGAACCTTCGGACCAATCAGAGTGAAGAATATAACAGCACCGTGGTATAACAATTCTTTAAAACATCTTGTTAAGAGCAACAGCACAGTCTTCTTGCAGCAATGTTGATGTTTTAACTCCAACTTTTATGAAGCTGCAAATCCTCGTAGATTCCTAGACTGTTAGAGCAAATAATTCGCTCCCGAATACAATCAATCGGTCTGTTTACATTATCAACCATTTTAGTTCTATCATGAAATATCATGCATCAAATTTTGTCCATTTTTATAGACAAGAGAAGTGAAGGGAAGTGAAATGAAGTCACATAACCAAACCAACTGCAATGTGTAAAAGGGAACCTCATTCTTATTTGGGTGACACTGGACAGGAAATAATGTAAATGTAAATAATGTCCTTTACACAACAGTTTATACCCGAGTAGAATTGTGCAACCAAGCGCTCCTGAGAGAGAACCTAATTGGTCAGTGCCGTTTCTGAGTTCATTATAGACTTAACACGAAGTCAATCCAGAAACCAATACAGCAAGTTACTTCCAGGACGGACAGACAGACTTAGAAGACTTTGGCAGAAAGGATTATCATCTTCATCTTCATTGAGAAAGAAAAAACTATTTATTCTGTGTGTAAGAAGTAGTTGGTTCATCTAGAAAACAAGCCTTGCCATTGGCACAATCCATGAATGAAGTCTTACAGCTGGATGGTTAGAACTCGGTCTCAATTCATTTAGACTTGATCTTTACTTGATTCTGGTTAATCCTGGTGTTGGATTTGACAACTGCATTTTTGACTCTATCACTAAACACCTTACTTCTGAATATAATGCAAGAGTACTACCGATAATATCAAGGTTCTCTGATAGCAATATTGTCATACATTGTATAGCAAAGTATTGTTGTGCACCTCTATAAGGATGCCAGACTTTTGGAGTAAAAGCTACCGTGTGGTTATGAATAAAAACAGCCCCTCACCACCCCTTAGGAAGAAGGAGCCTAATTTCTTTTCAGACCGCAAAAAATTCTGTTACAAGCAAACAGAAGGGTGGACAGCCATGATCAAGCAAATGTTTGGGTGTTGGCTTGGAAAAACATTATAAAAAGAGTGGATGAAGAAATGGATGATTTAGCTTCCAATATACCAAATTTTTGGTATAAAAACTGTCAGTGTTTATTAACGCTGCTGCTGTTAAGAGCACCCTACATAAGCCACACCTAACAAGAACCAGAATAAATAATTAGCAAAATGTTTACTGTAAAAAGAGTCTCCACTGCTAGCGATAGGTTTTCCACCACAGGAAAGTCTTCTATAACTATCTGATTTTTTTGGATACCTTAATTTTTTTCTTTCCATTAGTTATACAGCATAATCTACAGTATCTAAGTATTTTGCTTAGTCGCTTGATTCTTGTCAATCATACTATCATTTATTTTAAATAAAAAAGAGAGATAATGGAGGGGGGCACGGTGGCTTAGTGGTTAGCAAGTTCGCCTCACACCTACAGAGTCGAGGTTCGATTCCCACCTCCGCCTTGTGTGTGTGGAGTTTGCATGTTCTCCCCATGCCTAGGGGGTTTCCTCCGGGTACTCCGGTTTCCTCCCCCGGGCCAAAGACATGCATGGTAGGTTGATTGGCATCTCTGGAAAATTGTCTGTAGTGTGTGAGTGAATGAGAGTGTGTGTGCCCTGCGATGGGTTGGCACTCCATCCAGGGTGTATCCTGCCTCGATGCCCGATGACGCCTGAGATAGGCACAGGCTCCCCGTGACCCGAGGTAGTACGGATAAGCGGTAGAAAATGAGATGAGTGAGTGAGATAATGGAGACATCCGTTAGACATACGGTCAGACATTTTTACTCAATTTTCTAATTAAGTGTTCAAATATTTCCATAACAACAGTCAAATTTCAGAATATTCAAAACAATATTCTGTACTTACGTTATACTGCCAGAAAGTATCCAAGGTACAAAAAAGTGCAGTAGAGGACCTTAATGTCTAATTCTAAATGTCTATTTCTCTCTAAAAATGAGTTTATTACGCTCTCGGAGTCTGAAAGCTAAAGATATAAAGGTCAAGAGAGTGTCTAGAATACTGTAACATGGATCTTACCTACAGTACAATTCAATTAAATTTGATTTGTATAGCACTTTAACAATGGCCATTGTCTTAAAGCAGTTTTACATAAAACTAAAAGTTCAAGGTTTAATATTAGACTTATTTTTCCCTAATGAGCAAGCCTGAGGCGACTTTGGAAAGGAAAAACTCCCTGAATTGTAAGGCGTTAGAAACCTTGACAGGAACAAGTCAAAAAGGGAAAGTGTGAATTATCATAAACTATCCTGATTATAAATAATGTCCTACCTACAGTCATACGCAGTGATTTATAGGAGCTCCTGAGCAAGTCATAGATTAGCCTAACATCTGAGTTCATTATAGATTTAACACTAACTCCTCCATGCCAGAGCCTTCGAATGTTCATGAAGGAGATACGGCATGTGCAGAATGTTATTTTGTGTATTGATTAAGAGGTTGTTATCCTGAAAGCCCTCGTGGGGAGACCCTTCTTATTCCTCATGACCTACAACATCGTTTTATCAATAATGACAGAAACCATGGGCATGATTCACTTTGTGTACAGACAAATCACAAAGTCTGATAAGCAGAATGTCAGAAATGACCTTTTCCGCTAGTGAGACTGAGCATGTGCTGTCTGATTGGATGCTGAGAGTGGAGGGCAGCAGCTGGTCATGAACTCTGTGTGTGTGTGTGTGTGTGTGTGTGTGTGTGTGTCATGGTATCCAACTCCCAGGGAGGCCACCGTGGTGGAAAATCAACTCAGTTTTAAACAGCACCATAGCGTGGGCCCCACCTCCAAAATTTCTCTCTCCCACACACACACACACACACACACACACACACACACACACACAAATCCCTTGTCACATCCTTTCCCAAACCTGTGATCGTCCTAAGGGATTATACTCATGAACGTATAAGGCAGAATAATAATCGAGTACACACAAATAGATAGCTAGTTGTTTGTCATCGCACTCCAAAATACAATAGCTATCACTAAAATAAAAAGAACAAACCAAGATATCTAAAGAGTTACATACTATACCTGAAAAGCCTTGTTATATTTAGCAAGCTAGATTTACCAGCTAAACTAGCGGCATGAACTGAAGTGTAAGATAAGAAGCTAGCTCTTCCATTTGTAAGCAGGATCCTAGGTCATATGTCAGAGAGTCAGAGCGGCAGTTCATGTTTGTTGAACTTTAATGTTTCTCGCATGTTAGATAAAAAAATAAAAATAAAAAAACATGACAGGGAGTGCTGTTCTAAATAATGACACAATGAAGTAAATTCGTCAATATCATATTTTGTAAACTTTTACAAAAGATTCTTTTTAAAGCCCTGACCCTGAAGACGTCTCCTTTAAGTTCCTTACAGAAAGTTTAACCATATCAATAATAAAAGGTTTTAATTTCATTCATACATTCATTCATCTTCTACCGCTTATATGTAATCCCGGGTCACAGGGAGCCTGTGCCTATCCCAGGTGTCATCGGGCATCAAGGCAGGATACACCCTGGACGAAGTGCCAACCCATCGCAGGGCACACACACTCTCATTCACTCACACACTACGGACAATTTTCCAGAGATGCCAATCAACCTACCATGCATGTCTTTGGACCGAGGGAGGAAACCGGAGTACCCGGAGGAAACCCCCGAGGCACGGGGGACTTTTTGATTTGTTCAATAAAATCACATATTTGAGTCCACCATTAGTGGTATAAAAGGAGCTTGTTACTTGCCCTACAGCTGGAGCTACTGTAAGAGCAGCTGTGATGAAAAATGAATCAACAGCTTCGGACCAATCGGATGTGAGAATTCTGGAGAGCCAAATTATTGCTTTAGGTGGAGAATCATAAAAGAAAAAGAAAGAGGAAAAGATTTCCTTTCCAATTTATCAGATGTAAAAATATATAGTAAATATCATTGGTGTGCTTTATGCTATATATACTACTAATTATCAGTATGTCACATGCGAACACACACACACACACACACACACACACACACACACACACACACACACACACACACACACACACACACAGACTCAATTTAACCCAGAAGTTATAAAGAATATTCTTTCTTTATTCACTAATTATGTAAGCAATACAAAAGCTCCTCTGTAAAAGCCACAAGATTTTCCAGTGTTTTATTTTTCTTTAATAGTCAAACACCGACTTGAAATAACATGTCATTCTGTGAGTACGTAAACTCTTAGCTCAAAGTCTCCATCGGCGTGTTGTGGGATGCTGAGACGAACGGTTAAAACATTGCATCACTTCGGGTTGGAGAACAAGGCTGCTTCTTCAAGACCCGAATAAGTAGGTCATTGTGGATTCCTTTCATTAGTACAGTTCCTTCCAAATAGTTGTGCCTTTCCACTCGCACTTCCAGCTGAAAGTTAACCAGCTGTAAACGCCACTCTCAGGACCTTTTATACATTTTAGTACAAGAACGTTAAAAAAGAACGGTGAAGTAAACTGCGGTGTTGTTTAATCTGTCGACCAGGTTCTTATTTAAACAGACTTTACATGAAAAATGAAGATAATAAGTAATGCAGTGTTTGTTATTTTTACTTGATCCTTTCAGTGCAAATTTAATCCATGCCTACATTTACTGTAAGTACAGAAAACTTAGTTTATAGTAGCTAAAAGTGATTGCGATCACAAAGAAAAGTAATAAATCATGTCATGCTGAACTTTCTGGAACCACCTGGGCATCATACTTCTCAGTAACCAATAGATAGTTGGTATCTAATATTCCTTGTTAACTGTTTTTTTTTGTTTTTTTTTTTGGTAAATTAAAAAAAAAAATCACGATGTTTGCGATTGTAAATAATGTGATATCCTTTAAGAGGAATTTAAAACACCAAAACTGTTTATTTAATCATATGTGCAGTTACTCAGGTCAAAGATAAGGTACAGTTTCAAATACTTCAAGTTAAAGTAAGAAGGAATACACTCTTACTCTTAAATTAACCAGATTCCTAAAATAAAACATTTTCTACCTCACATCACACAGCTACTTCTGATAAATCAGTACTTCTTCCACCAAAGCTTGTGGAAAAAACTTTAAGGCTAACTAACAGCATCTTTATTGCTAACTCCTCAAATGTTATCTAGCATACAAAAGTATCCACATGCTAATAGCTAGCTGGTCAAAATCCAAACAGACTTGTTTAAAAACTAGTGAATATTACTGCTGTAACTACTCTTTAACTTGCTCAGTGAAGCTCTCTCAGGCTAAAAAGTCACCTCATGACTTAGCATATCTAGCTATAAATTAGCAATAGCCTGACCGGTAAGGAGCTACACTTAGAAGCTAACCATCAAGACAGACAATTAACTTGTAACTTACATGAGCCTTTTGCAGAAAAAAAATAATCAGTTAGCTCCCAAATTAAAGGTAAATTATGGTATCCCAATATTAATAATAACAATAATAAACATAAAAATAAAATTATCTTTAACATTATAGCAACCACTATTACCTTTTATGTTTTTTTCTATCTCTATCTTTTGTGTGGTGATTTTTAAATACAAAGGAATGATCTCGTGGTGTCTGACTTAAGTCCAAAAGTTATGTCAATATTTATCTGGGGACCGTTACGTGTATTCAGAGATGAGTTACGCACCTGCATAAATGTATTTTCATTGGGCTCATGAATCCGATTATTTACTTTAACTGCATGTAGTTCACACCATCTAGGTTTTAAGATCTTTCTCAAGTATTCTGATATTTCAATAGCATTTATAGCACTGCTGTAAAAAAAAATCAGGGATAGAAAATATGGACTAATGAAGAAAATTGTACATTTCTGTCTTTGCTGTTGAATGTAATGCATTTTAACATTACGTTGTTCATGAATTAGAGATGAATGAGAACATGACAAGTTTTGTAAGTAAATGAATAAAATAAGCATTTAATAAGAGTCTAGCGTATTGTCGGTGTATTGCTACATGAACCGTAGATGTTGGATTAAACTGAACAATATGGCTTCTTCCCTTATTATTCAGCAGGTTATAAAATAGCACTTGACAGATCCAACCAAACACATTCACCAAAATCGTATAGTGAAACTACGGACTGCGGGGCAAACACCGTAACTAAAGAGTCACACTTCTCTCTCAAGTGAGTCAGAGGAAGCTGGCATGAGCACTTGCTGACACAGGTAAGACTGACTAACAAGGCCCTGGGGTATGACGTCCATCACATATAAACACAAACATCCAGTAATGACTGAAAGACTCGGGAGGATAGAAATACATACATGCAAATGAAATGATTTGCAAACTGTCCAACGCTGGCCCTCATTGTAGGGAGGCTGGACGTATGCAAAACCGTGCTGTACACATACACACCCGTGTAGTCAAACCATCAACGGCCAAATTTATCTCACAACTTCATGGCACTCGACGCAACAAATTGTGGCCTCGTTTCTAACCTCTGTATACTCTGTTAAACGAACAGTCCGGCGGGAAAAATCAAGTTTACAAAATCCTGAAATCCGTCTGCTGAGACAGGTGGTGTTTTTCTGAGAAACTCGTTTGTTCATTCCGAGCATAAATAGTAACATGTCATTCAATAATAAATATATAAATCAAATGGTTTCCAATGTGTGTTATGTATATTGTATAGATACAGCATCAGCACAACATAGTAGACATTATATAACCCCAAGATATCCCTTTAGCTGATTACACCGCTAATCTGCTCATCAGTAGACCAGACACCACGACACGTTTATTAATCAGATGATTTGGTTACCAAGGTTTTTGTTTCCATGGCCACGGTCTCTTCTCTGCCAACACTGTAGACTATTAAAGACAGAAGTTTTTTTTTTTTTTTTTAACAACTCTGTTTTTCTGTTTACAGTATTTAGTAGTGGGAAACAATAGACTAGGAAGCCAGTAGGACATTGCTAACTTCTAACTTGAAACGTTCTGAAAGCATGAATACATCTGCCTTTGAGTCTGTCTTTAAGTGTGTAGCAGTCATTATTATTATGTCATTGATGACACCATGTGATATGGTATGACGCCTTAATATCAACCCTAATATCTTCATTATCAAGCTACAAATAAACCATCCTTGACTCAGTGTCTGAAAAACGTTTGACAGTTGCATTGTAATTTCAATACACCTGCTTTTCATAGTAGCAATGACTCAATCGTGCTCTACTGACCTGGGTTGTTGGCTTCGACTTCAAGAATGTGCAGCTCCGTACACTCGGCTAATGAATGCTCCAGACAGAGCTGCAGGAACCGAGCCTGGGTCCGACTCACCCGCTTCAACAGTGACAGCAGAGCCACGGTCTGCTCACATTCGTTCCAGCCCTTAAACCAGCTGGCCAAGACGCCCACCTGGTCACGAAACATCATGGTCTGGTGGGCTGCACTTGAACACTGCACTGTGGGTTTAATAAGAGCGAAGGATGTATTCAATAATGTGGGAATAACTTCACAGATAGATCCAGGAAAAGCTCTAATTTATCTCCTCTGATGTCACACCCAGGGGCGACCCAAGGTTAACGAGGGCTTGAGTGCTGTGTCGTCATTCTTGGTTATGTTTTGATACGAGTTGTGGTTCTCCTCCACGAATTTGGGGTGATGAGTGATAAACACAACAACGGCACTCCGTGATGGCTGTCCTGTGTTAATGAGATAGTATTGATGCTGGCATTTTTCACCAGGAACACCTTCAATCTGCAAAGAGGAAGTGACAAATGGTTAAAGCTTACAGATGGATAGATAGATGGACTGAATCGGAGGGATTTTCCCTGTTGGAAAATTATAGATCTGATTGGCAAATCACAGGTTAGTTATAATGCCCTCAATCCAGGGCATAGTTGTTTCTATGGTGACACCTTACACAGATACCAATCCGCATCAACATTTTTTGCACATAATCATTGATATGATTAGATTTTTCTACTTTGCATGTTTGGAAAGAGTCTTCAGGGTCACATTTGGAACAGTCAGAATTAAGGTAATGTTGTAACTTTTACCAAGATGAGAAAGTCCTTCAGGACGAACAAGTGAAAAACAGGAACTAACTTGTTTTGTGGGTGTTTCACAGCAACTATAAACAGTTCAACATCTCATTCTTTTAATTAAAAAATAAATCTTAGATGATTATTTTTCTATAATTGCGAACACACACACCCCCCCACCTCATACCTCGTCACTATTGTTCGGGTTAATTAACTTAATGGCAGGTAGTGCAGTTAAGTGTCACGTGATAATTTGAAGCGTCTAACAGAACATCCCTGTTGAATATTGTGATTGTTAGGACAACCGAGAATCGTGATATCCTTAATTAACACACACTACACACACCCTAAACCCACTACACACACACCACATACACAACACACACTACACACACACCCTAAACACCCTAAACACACTACACACACCACATACACACTACACACACACTAAACACACCACATACACACACACACTACACTCACCACACAGACCACACACACACTACCCGCACTACACTACACAAACTACACACTACACTACACACACACACACGGCACTACACACCACGCACACTACACACTACACACTACACTAAACAGACTACACAGTACACTAAACACACACTAAACACACTACACACAACACATACACACACACACACTACACCACACAGACTACACACACACTACCTGCACTACACTACACAGACTACACACTACACTACACACACAAACACTACACACACGGCACTACACACCACGCACACTACACACTACACTAAACAGACTACACACTACACTAAACAGACTACACACACACACACTACACAGACCATACACTACACTACACACACGCACACTACACTAAACAGACTACACACACACAACACAGACAATACAAACACAACACTACACAGACCATACACTACACTACACACACAACACTACACACACACACTACACTACACACACACACACACACTACACTACACTCACAGATTCCTCGGCGTGTCAGGGGCTGTCATCTTGTTTAACCCAGGCATGAAAGCGGACCGGTTTCAACATTTCCAGCCTGATATCCACAACTAATCCTATCATAACAAAGCCATTTATCGTGTTCTCTGTTTCCATCCCACATTATTAGCACCGATAAAAATAACCAAAGCTTCAGTCAGGCGTCACGAGCGGCGCGCGAGCGCACATACAACAGGGAAACAAATAAAAACTCGTCCAAAATCCCACATTAAATACATCAGGTTTTTCTTGCACTTTGGTTTGTTTTCCCCAAAATATCATTCTTTCGAGCAAATTCGCCGTAACAACCTCCAAAGGTCCTACACTGGGTTATGTCATGTTATTTTATTTTAGATCAGATCAGATCAGATCACAAGTCCAGATCTTTCTTTAACGCTTTCAGGAAGAAAAGAAAAAAAACCCTCATAAATAAAACTGCGCCCCAAAAGATATGGGATTTGTTGCACGTCTACGGCAGCTGTAACAACCATCCTGCAGTTTTTAGATCCTCTGCATTTCATCTGGAGAAGAAAAAAAGAAAAGAAACGAGGGGGAAAAATCGCTTACCCGGTTTTATTTCCTGTACTGAAGGCGTCTAGGACTCAGAAAAGCTGCTGACTGTCCCTGACTCTCGGGGCAAATATGTCTATAATTTCCCCATATACAGGCTATTTTGATTCAGCCTTAAAATAGGCTGCCTATGGACGCCAGACAGACAGACAGACATTTGGATAATATGATGTTTTAGAAGAGAGAGAGAGAGAGAGAGAGAGAGAGAGAGAGAGAGAGAGAGAGAGAGAGAGAGAGAGAGAGAGAGAGGAGGTAGTGGAAGCAGAGATAGTCTATGATAAATCAAATCTAAGCTACATATATAGCTTAATAATAATAATAATAATAATAATAATAATAATAATAAGTTACCCACATTCAGGTGTCCAAAGTACTGTGTTGAAAGTTGGAAGTGGAGCTCAAGCCCCAGCTCACTCAGGCTCACTCCAGGGTTTGGCCATGTTGACCATGTTGACCAAGTTTTCTCAGTCCAGACAACAGACTCATCATTACTATATATTTTTCCCTTACACTCCTGACCATACGACCAGCATTGCTTTTGCTTTTCCTTTCCTTGCTTTTCCTCCCTAAAGTCCAGAAAGGAGTCCTAACATTTTTCTTCTTCTTCTCTTTTTCCCCTCCTTAACAGTCCCAGTAGAGAGGCTCAGTCTTGCTTTTGCTTTTCTGCTGCCCCCAGTCCAGAGCAAAGACTCAGCATTGCTTGGGCTTTTTTTTTTTCCTTTCTTTTTCCCCTCCCTCCAGTCCAGAGGAGAGACTCAGCATTGCTTTTGCTTCCCACATGCGAATCATTAACAGGGAGCATTACGTCAGGGGCTTGGCAGCACACGCAAGCACAAAAATAGAGAATGGAGTTACAGGAACAGATCACACTGAGACCACTGACCTGGGATTAGTCCTTTTTTTTTTCTTTAAATAAAGAAAAGGGGATCCCAGAGAAGAGAAGGGCTTTGGATTATAACAGAATATAACATATATTAAAAATGAAAGTCTTGAGAGAACTGGGTAGAAGTGAGAACTAATCCATATCCCTGTTTGATAGGATCTAGATACAGCACATATACAACATTGTCCACAACTTATATCTTGAACTCTTTATGAAATCTTTAACATCTGGAAAGGCAACATATTTAGGATCTATTTGATACCCCCTTGAGTTCATTGTGCAATCGAGACTGTTTTAACACATTCCTTCCAGTAGTAGGCGTACATGTGCTCTAAGATCTGACCCATGGTTTTAATTTTTAATTCTCTCTCCATAAAGTAGTAAATTCAATGCATTGTTGTCATCCCATCCATATAAATAAATAAGGGCACTACATAAGTGTGTCTATGATCTATATGACTTACTGTTATTTATATATATATATATATATATATATATATATATATATATATATATATATATATATATATATATATATATATTTGTAAAAAGTAAATAAAGTGTGTATGATTTCCTGCTGTAACACCTAATTCATTCTTGTGACAAGTTTATCAAGTACATCATGGGTTTAAATAGTAATGCTAAAGCAGGATAAGTATTAAAATGTACACATCATGAGGCAAGAGGCTCTAAGGAGATCATGAGAGGTTAAACACTTTATACTGCTCACCTGGTGTGTTCAGCCGCACACAGTTATACAGCCGACTCTTTGTGATCTTCTGTTCCTAAGTTATGCAAAGAATTGTGTAATAAAGGTGGCCTTTATAACGATTTCCTGCTGAATAAAACCAGGGAAATGATCCGGTACTGACTCATAAAAATAATGTTGGAAAAATATGTATTTAAAAATAACTTTATATTTGTTTGGTAGAAACCAGGACTACCAGTAAACCATGTTTTGTTCTATAAGGCATTGAATCTCTTGTACATCTGCATTTATGAACATAATTCTCACCCATTTCTACATAATTCTCACCCAAAGCTAATGAATTACGAGTTTCAGATCAGCTTAGATTTAATTACAGTATTTTTTCCAAATCCACTCACAGTTACTCACTTTATTTTAAGTAGGTATAAACATATTTTAAAATATGCTCCATACACACAGTTCACGAGGTAAACTTTAAACTACATCAAAATATTTTGGAGTATGTTGAAAAACTTAAATTTTATTATTTGGCTCCATCTTGTGGCTGAATCAGCACATTACAAGAATGAAAAAATGCATACTATATTTTAAAGAAGCTACAGGTAGAAACTTTTAACATGAAAGAAACGAGTGTTTTTATTATTATTATTATTTATTTTTTTGCATGCAATTTCAACACTGCGATTTTTAAATTGTTGTTTTATTTAAATAATAAATGTTCAAATATTTTTTTATCCCTTAGTCACATCATGTCATATATGCTTAAAATAAATAGTATGTCCTTATATACTGAATACTGAAAATTAATAAACTACTGGTCAGAAATATGTGGACATCTGAGCATGACACCCACGTGTGTTTGTGAAACCTCCTATTTAGAAGACATCTAATAATATAGAGGTATATTAAAGAAATAACTAAAAAATAATTTACCATCTCCAACAGTTTAGGTATTCACCAAGTATGAGAAATCTAATTTAAAACATTTTTGGAGTAAATGATTAGGGTTTAGAGCCCATCTTGTGTTTGTTAAGGTATTCATTCATTCATTTTCTACCGGGGAACCTGTGCCTATCTCAGGCATCATCGGGCATCAAGGCAGGATACACCCTGGACGGAGTGCCAACCCATCACAGGGCACACACACTCTCATTCACTCACACATTACGGACAATTTTCCAGACATGCCAATCAACCTACCATGCATGTCTTTGGACCGGGGGAGGAAACCGGACTACCCGGAGAAAACCCCCGAGGCACGGGGAGAACATGCAAACTCCACACACACAAGGTGGAGGCGGGAATCGAACCTCGACTCTGGAGGTGTGAGGCGAACGTGCTACCCACTAAGGGTTTGTCAAGGTATGACGCAATAATCAGGTGACGCAACAGTTTCCTGTTGTGAAATTAGCATGAAGATTGCTAAAGACTAATATATATATATTATATATATATATATATATATATATATATATATATATATATATATATATTTTTTTAATTCTTATTATATATATGTCTGCGTTAATCCATTTATCCTTCAAAAGTCGATCAAAAATCTGTGAATTTTATCAACATATTAACAGAGGAAAAAATAATCAATCAATCAATTAACCAAAACTCGATTTGTGAATATCTATCTAGTCGTTAATTAACCTAACCATAAATTCTACAATAAATTCTATATTTGTTAGTAAATTCATAAAGAAATCAATTCATAAATTTTATTTTATTTATTTATTTATTTATTTTTAAATTCCTATTGCATAATGCCGCATTGCAGATTGTACTGATTAAATAAATGTAATTTTATTTGCTGAAATTTTAAATGATTTAAATAAAAATCAGTACAATCTGCAATGCAGCATTATGCAATAAGAATTGGAAAAGAAAATTACATTATAATAAGCATTAAATTCGATTGCTTGAACTTGTGACAGTATTTATTGTATTTTATTCTATTTTATTTTATTTTATTTTAATTCATACCGTTAGCTGGGGCCGAATACTAAAAACCTTCCTGCTCACTACATAAGTGCACTATATAGGGCTTCCAAACCCACTGCTTAGTTCACTTCAAACCAAAACAAGGAGCGGTTTGATTCAGGATCACAAGTCACGTCTTTCACGTCTTTCACGTAGAAACCCGGAAATGAGTGAACTTGGGAATCATTCGTTATGACACATCATACATACACAGAACCTACAAGCACAGAACATATGATGAACTCCGACTACTGAGCTGAATCCAGACCTTGAGTTTGTAGAAGACGGGAGTAAAAATGAGAGTGTTGTTATTTTATATCCACTTCAGTGTGCTTGTGTTTCCTGTCTCGGTCAGTCTGGGAAGCTCTGCTGCTGCACACAGGTGTTTCTGCAAAGTGAGTAGTTATATTGAACAAAAACACCTTTTATTTACATGCATGAGGTTTAGTGAGATTGTGTTGTGTTAGTATTTGCTGTATATTTGTGAAAATCCTGACCATGTCTTTCATACGCTATGTATTTCCTCAAACCATCCTAAGGATGGTTTGAGGAAATACATAGCGTATGAAAGACATGGTCAGGATTTTCACAAATATACAACTGTTTCCGGTTTGTTTGTACTTTAATCACAGGTTTAAATGCAGTTTGTATTATTATATAATATAATATATACATTATTTAAAATTTTATGTTCATCTTATTTAAATTAATTCTAAACTTTTAATTGTATATGTTCATTTCTTTATTTTCTTCCTTATTTTTTCTTATTCATTCATTCATTCATTCATTCGTTTTCTACCGCTTATCCGAACCGAACTTCTCGGGTCACGGGGAGTCTGTGCCTTTCTCAGGCGTCATAGGGCATCAAGGCAGGATACACCCTGGACGGAGTGCCAATCCATCGCAGGGCACACACACACACACACATTCACTGATATGGACATATGGACAATTTTCCAGAGATGCCAATCTACCTACCATGCATGTCTTTGGACCGGGGGAGGAAACCGGAGTACCCGGAGGAAACCCCCGAGGCACGCGGAGAACATGCAAACTCCACACACACAAGGCGGAGATGGGAATCGAACCCCCAACCCTGGAGGTGTGAGGCGAACGTGCTAACCACTAAGCCATCATGCCCCCCATTTTTTTTTTTAATTCTTATTATTATTAAATATGTATTTCTTTTTTCTTTCTTCTGTTTCCGTACTTCTGTAAAGCTGCTTCGAGTCAATGGGAATTGTTAAAAAGCGCTACAGAAATAAATTGTATTGAAGTCTCTACAATGACCTGTATATGAATGGACAACATAGTCAAGAACAATTAAGTTTATTTACAATGAACAGTATTTATTTACGAATGTATTCATGTATTTAATGCTGAATAATGTTTTTTTAAACAAGAAATTTAGAAAAACGTGTGTTAATGGTATTAACCGGATTTCAGGTGAGCACTGATTGGTTCAGTGGGTCTTGCTTTCAATGAGTAAAGTGTTAACACTACCATTGTAGTAGCTGCTTACCTTTGTAGCAGAATTGGTTTGGAACTAAACATGTTTGTTTATTTGTGTGTCTGCGTATTTTCTTTATTAGGTCACCGGTAGTCTGGATGACTGCACCTGCGATGTGGAAACAATCGATGGCTTCAACAACAAGAAGCTCTTCCCTCAACTACAGAAACTCCTTTCATCAGACTATTTCAGGTTCTATAAGGTGGGATGACCTTCAGGACATTGTGAGGTTTAATCTCCTGCTGGAATTTAGTTTTAATGGATTAACTACTATTAACTTTCTACCGTTCAGGTGAATCTAAATAACCCGTGTCCGTTCTGGACGGATAGCGGACACTGTGGTCTCAGAGACTGTGCTGTTAAACCATGCAAACCTGTGAGTATTTTAACTCTAATTTTTTTTTTAGTATAATTATACACTATTTAAGTATATGGAAGTTCTGTTGGATCTAGACAATGAGGCGTGGCCATTTCCTATCAGTTTTCTTAAAGGAGGCGTGGCCTCTGTTCCTATCAGTTCTATTGAAGGGGGCGTGGCCTTCCACTCTAAAATCAAAATTAAATCGGTTGTATAATAATGAATTGTATCACATAAAGCTTTTAATCATATCACACTAGATTATAGACTGCATTAAATGCATCACTAAATTAATTGTCTTGGAACAAAATAACAATCACATTATAATATATTTAACGTAATATAAAACTAAGGGGGCATGGTGGCTTAGTGGTTAGCACGTTCGCCTCACACCTCCAGGGTTGGGGGTTCGATTCGTGCCTCCGCCTTGTGTGTGTGGAGTTTGCATGTTCTCCCCGTGCCTCGGGGTTTCCTCTGGGTACTCTGGTTTCCTCCCCCGGTCCACAGACATGCATGGTAGGTTGATTGTCATCTCTGGAAAATTGTCCATAGTGTGTGATTGCGTGAGTGAATGAGAGTGTGTGTGTGTCCTGTGATGAATGAATATAAAACTATTTGTTTGTGTATTTTGTTCATTGTGTTGAACAGAACGAAGTACCCGAGGGGCTGAAATCCAGCAGCTTCAAGGTATGAGCCATGCTAGCAAATGAACATCATCATCTTTATAATGATTACTATGGAGACTCTGTTTAGTGTGTGTGTGTGTGTTTGTGTGTGAACAGTATTCATTAGAGGCCAACCAGCAGACAAAGGAGTGTGAAATGGCAGAGAAGCTTGGCGCTGTTAATAGCTCTCTAAGGTAAACAAAGTGAACTTATACTCCACCTAACACTGAAATGTACACATGGGCTGTTTATCTCAAAATCTAATGTGTTTGAGGAAGTAGTGCAGCGCAAATAGAATATTAAATACATAATACAAAAATATATTTGAATATTTGCTATGGTAACAGCTTTGCCCCTCTTGGCGTCTGATCTCATCTGCATTTACGGTTTAGCCGTAAATTCACCGAAGGGAAGAGGACACCGGACCTGGATAATGGTTACTTTCATTTCCTGTCTTGTCTTCTAAGGAAGCCAATGAAATCTGTCTGAATTCTTCCCTTAACTATCATCTCTCATAAAGTTTCCTTGTTGTGTTGCGCAAGTTCTGACTCAGACTTTGTGTTGTACAGTGATGAAACCCGGCAGGCTCTGCTCGACTGGAACCGGCACGATGACGAGGCCGACCGTTTTTGCATGCACGATGGTAATTAAAAGTGGAACAAAGACATTTGCATAGAAATCGAACTATTACCTACAACATGCACAGGAGTCGACTGCCAAGATCTGTTTATATATGACTCTTTAGTCCATTTTTACCACAGAGGCGTTAGAATACAAGACATTACCAAACATCCCATAATTAAATGCATTCAGTGTTGTTGACTTGTCATTATTAAGAATTTACCGGCTTTAAATACATCTTTGTTAAATCTTTATTCATTTCTCTCAGACGAAGACTCTCCAGATTCCCAGTATGTCGATCTCCTCCTGAACCCCGAGCGCTATACTGGATATAAGGGTCCTGAGGCCTGGCAGATATGGAACAGTATATATGAAGAGAACTGTTTCAAGTAAGCTCACAGTGAGTGGTGTAGAAGCGCAGCACAAGTGTTGATAAATACTTTTACACTTAGTTTCCTAAAAGTATTGGATCATCTTTTTCCATTTCTTACTGCATGTTATTTTTTCTCCAATCTTAACTATTGTGAGTTTTGGTGGTCCTGTGGTTTGCTTAGAATTTTTTTTTACAATAATTTATTGTAGCGGGGGCACAGTGGCTTAGTGGTTAGCACGTTCGCCTCACACCTCCAGGGTCGGGGTTCGATTCCCGCCTCCACCTTGTGTGTGTGGAGTTTGCATGTTCTCCCCGTGCCTCGGGGGTTTCCTCCGGGTACTCCGGTTTCCTCCCCCGGTCCAAAGACATGCATGGTAGGTTGATTGGCATCTCTGGAAAATTGTCCATAGTGTGTGAGTGAATGAGTGTGTGTGTGCCCTGCGATGGGTTGGCACTCCGTCCAGGGTGTATCCTGCCTCGATGCCTGATGACGCCTGAGATGGGCACAGGCTCCCCGTGACCCGAGGTAGCTCGGATAAGCGGTAGAAAATGAATGAATGAATTTATTATAGCAACAGATACTCGTACACTTACAATATGACCTAATAAACAGGCACGTGATTGTATTTCCTAAAGTTCTTTTTGTGTTACACTTTCAGGCCGTATACAGTCAAGCGACCGCTGAACCCTCTTGTGTCAAGCAGTGGTAAGTTTGTGCGGTTGTGTTGGTTGTGTGTTCTGCGGTTTTATCTTCTCAAATAATTACACATGATGATAAATGAACAAGAATCTCTTATTAATTCATCTTTTTTGTTCGTGTTGCAGGAGACAGTGAAGGTAAGGTAGACACTTCTGAAAAACTGAATTCATTTGAATGCTGATTTACATTTACAGCATTTAACAGACGCCCTTATCCAGTGCGACTTACATTTTATCTCATTTTTATACAACTGAGCAATTGAGGATTAAGGGCCTTGCTCAGGGGCCCACCAGTGGCAGCTTGGTGGACATAGGAATCGAACTCACAACCTTCCGATTGGTAGCCCAACACCTTAACCACTAGGCTACTACATCCCAATGATTTAATGGTCTTTAAGGTTTTAATGACTGACGTTGTGTTTGTAAAGTTCTAGCTTAATACAATTGTTCTAAACTTCCTAAACCCCAAATTACCCGACACACAGCTCCAGGAATTGACTTAAAACTTTACTTCAATGATTTTACATAAATGTAATTATTTTTGTATTTTAAAATAACGTTTTCTAAAGGATAACTATCCTAATATTCTAAACACCGTTTTTTAAAATGTAAAGCTCTAAAGCAGGCCTGGCCAACTCACGGCTATCGAGCCGCATGCAGCACTTTGCTCGGATTCATGCGGCTCTTACGTTCGTATCGAAGTTTGTATTTGTGACTTTTTATTGTGCGTGTTCGCTCCGCTTGAGTTCAATAGGGTATTTTCGTCAAACGCTCATGTGAGTGGGATGAAAATACGTCAAAGTTTCCCAGTAGGAGCAAGATCATTTGAGTAAACAATTTGTATCAAGTTCGCTCTCAAAATGGCAGGGAAAAAATGTGATGTTCAAGTGTGCAATTATCTTAACCTTTTAAAGTTCTAAAGCTTGGTTTAACTGTACTAATATAAAGTCATAAAGCTTGCCTTAATTGTTCTAAAGTTCAACTGCAAACTTTTAAGCGATGATGGAATCGATCTAACTTTCTAGAAGTAGACTTTTTGCTGTTTAAGTAAACAAGTAGACTTGTTAAAGTTGTCAGTAAAAATATTAAAAACATAAATGTATAAATTGATATACCGTACTGTATCGGTTAGCATAAATGCTCCAAAAAAAGTTTCGAAAGACCAGACTGCATAAAGCTAGTCTTAAATTTAGTTGCAAGGTTTAAATATAATCCTAATTGTACTAAAGTTCTAAAGCCTAACTTAATATTTCAGTGTAAAGGTGTAGTACAACTTGTCTTGGTTCTAAAGTTCAGCTGTCTCGACTGACGTAATAAATTGTATTCTGACTCAATATATTTAATGGAAAGTTCTACGAAAGTTCTTAATCGCTGGAAAATTTTAACAGAAGTTTGTAACGATTGTCATTGGTTTGTTATAAAGGTTCGCAGTTGTTCTAAAACCTTTTGCAAAACGGACTTCCTTGTTATGAATAAACATTTAGAGGATACAGTGTTGACGAATTATTTGACAAAGATCTATCTGTTGCCTGTTAATAACTGTTCCAAAGTTTTAAAGACAAAGTTTTTAATGTATATCCTTTGTAATGAGATTTTTTTTTTAAATGTAAAGCTTAGTTGTTGTAAACTTCACGTCGTTTTAACTGTCCTGATTTTCTAAAGGCAGCATTAATGTATGAAGCTCGCACAAAATATTGTATAAAAATGTTTTAAAAATTGCTTTAACAAGTTAAAATTAAAGACCCTCTTAATTATATTTACATAGTGAATATAGGTGTAATTATGCATCCAGTTGTAAAGCTCTTTGTATTTCAGGAAGGGGATTCTACAAGTGGCTGGAAGGTAAGTAGCACGCACTTACACTTGTAAGTGTTACACGTGTGTGTGTGTGTGTGTGTGTGTTGCTCTTTAATATGCTTTCCCTCTGCATGTAGGTCTATGTGTGGAGAAAAGAGCTTTTTTCAGGCTCGTCTCAGGACTGCATGCGAGTATAAACGTGCACCTGAGTGCCCGGTACCTGCTGGATGGTGAGTCCCATTAATGTTCTGTTCAAATGTTTACATGTACATATAATTAACATATAGTTTCATAAGCAATGATCTCTTCTCTTAATCCATCTCTTATCTGGCATGTTAAACCATGCTTCCTGTTTGTTATTGATCAGATAACTGGTTTGCAAGGAAATGGGGTCCGAACGTCACCGAGTTCCAGCTGAGATTTGATGAAGAACTGACCAAAGGAGAAGGACCCAAGCGTCTCAGGAACCTTTACTTCCTGTATCTGATTGAGCTCCGTGCCTTGGCTAAAGTCCTGCCTTTCTTTGAGCGTCCCTCTGTCCATCTGTACACAGGAGAGGCAGAACAAGACAAGCAGATTAAGGAGCTGCTCTTAGAGCTCCTCCATATGGCCAAGTAAGAGGATGACAAACAGCTGTTTACACAGTGGGTAGCGTTTTCATGATAGGATAACGGTATAAACCAGGATCACCATTTTTAAGTTTTCTTAGTTTTCAAAGATATTTAGCCTTCTTTCATAGGGAATTAAATTCTGGTAGTTGCATAAGCAACAAACAACAATATGAGAGTCATTTACTTTAGCTTTTATGTAGTATATCTGATTTTTTGGCACGGTGGCTTACTGGTTAGCACGTTTGCCTCACACCTCCAGGGTCGGGGTTCGATTCCCGCCTCCGCCTTGTGTGTGTGGAGTTTGCATGTTCTCCCCATGCCTCAGGGGTTTCCTCCGGGTACTCCGGTTTCCTCCCCCGGTTCAAAGACATGCATGGTAGGTTGATTGGCATCTCTGGAAAATTGTCCGTAGTGTGTGTGTGTGTGTGAGTGAATGAGAGTGTGTGTGTGCCCTGTGATGGGTTGGCACTCCGTCCAGGGTGTATCCTGCCTCGATGCCTGATGACGCCTGAGATAGGCACAGGCTCCCCGTGACCCGAGGTAGTTCGGATAAGCGGTAGAAAATGAGTGAGAGTGAGAGATTTTCAGAGGGTTAAAAATGTTACATACACTTACTTAGTATATGGTGGCATTGTAGGTGTCCTTTATTTTTATTTTTTTTATGTCTGCTTAGGATAATTTTCCAACTAGAATACTATTTGTGGCCAGGTTTAAACCTTTTTGAGTTTTGCTATATCATTATTTCCTTCAAAACACAGCTGCAGTTTGATGCTTCCACCCCCATGCTTCACATTTGATGTTTTCTCCCCCGTTACCCCTATTTAAAAGCGACATACGTGTCATTTCCAGGTCTTTCCCATTGCATTTTGACGAGACCACACTGTTTGCAGGTGATAAGTCTGAAGCAGCAAAACTAAAAGTCAGTCCATGACACCTACAGTTCATGTAATAAAACAAAGCATTAATGTATCGCACCGCGATCCCCTGATCCGTTATTCTTCTGTTCATCAGGATGACTTCAGGCAGACTTTTAAGAACATCTCCAGGATCATGGACTGTGTAGGATGCTTCAAGTGCAGACTGTGGGGCAAACTGCAGGTACAAATATCAACAACGTCCATAATGTCCCACTGATCCGACCGTTATATCTCTGTACCTTCACGGGTTCACTGTTAGTCATGGATTTCTTGTTTAGACCCAGGGTTTAGGTACAGCTCTAAAGATCCTGTTCTCGGAGAAACAAATTGAAACACTTCCTCAGTCCAGCAGCGACAAACCGTCCTTCCAGCTGAGTCGACAGGAGATCGTTTCCCTCTTCAATGCTTTCGGGAGGTACAGACATTTTCATGCGTTAATTTCTAGAACAGTTCATTCGTAACTTTACACTGACGATCTGTTAACTAACATGATAATAACAGCAAGCTAGCAATAAAAGCACAATGGATCATGGGAAAATAATTAGTTGTGTAGCCTCCACAGAAACAGGTAGTCGAACCTGTAATGCTTAAGGTTTGTTATTATTTACTTATTGTCCGTTCATGTTTATTATAATATTAGTTAAATGTGTAACGTCAGTAAACGGGACCTTCATGTAAGCTATTACTAATAAGTTACACGTTGATTTATTTTTATTTTTTTCTGTTTCTTTCTTTTTTCCAGAGTCTCAACAAGTATTAGAGAACTGGAAAACTTTCGGAAACTCTTATCCGAGCTCAAGCAATGAGGCGATCGCGGACTATTTTTATTCCTTCCGCATGGAGGAACAACCTGCATTCTATCAACCAAGACATGTTGGACATTGCCAAGTTTGCTTTTTTTTGTTTTCCACAGCTACCAGTTTAAACATTTCAGACACAGTATCACATCATTGTCTACAAAATTGTTCAAAAAGATGTCATAGATCTAAAATAATATTAATAATAATAATAAATACTACCACTAATAGACATTTTATAGCTTAATCGCACTTTTTTTTCAGGATATAGTTTCCTGTCTCTTTGTGATTAATGATGTCGTTTTAGGTGTGTGAGGCTTTAGGCAAGCAAACTGGTAGCTAGCAGCTCAGGTGTTTAGCTGTATTAACCACTGAAAGAAAACTTCTACCGAAAAACATGTCTTGGTTGATTGGTTACGATTGGCCGAATTGTCCGTTTAAGTTATTTAGGAAGTTGCAATTGGAAAATAAAGTTTCAGTGCCGGTGAGATGTCATCGGAAACACGCACGTCTATGTGAGACCTGGCCCATACAGATGCACTTTAATGTCAGAGGATTAAATTTAGCAGTTAGCACAATTTGCACTATGGCATATCAGTGGAATTGACTTCACAAAGACGTTTGGAGGGAAAAATAATAATTAGGACTACTCCTAGATAGGATTTTTCTTTTTCTCAGGGATTTTGAAACCAATCCGAGAAGGTCGAGATTTTTTTTTTCTTTTCTATTGCGTTTTGACACACACACACTTTTTTGTATCTTGTATCACAGTACTTAGTCATGTCCATAATTCACATTAAGTATCATGATATTTAGTTAGAATCAGTACAGATACATCATCATTACAAAAAAAAAAGTATACAGCATTATAAAAAGGAAGGAAGAGTAAATACGTTTATTTACCTCTACATGTCCGGAGACAATGTGAGAAAACTGTTGTGAACTGTGAAGATTTGTTTTTGTGAGAGTAATCTATTGTCACATCACCTGCAGTTCGGTTGTTGTACAAAATGTCCCATTTTTTTTTCCTAGCACAATTTGACAACAGCCCTGTAAATGTGTTCATTCTTTAATAAAACTATTGACACGCATTTATTTGGCTGATGTTTTTTTTTTGTAAGCTTGAAGAAACCAAGGATTTTATCATGTAAACGTGTGTGGCGTGACTGGCGTTTGTAGTAAAGTTGAATCAAGACTATAATGCATCTTGTTGTTGTTTTTTTTTAGAATTTAACCGGAACAAATTTATTAATCTACCAAGCAGAAGGTCGTTGTCTGGGACGCTGGCATAAGACTCAGAGAGCTCAGTCTCGAACGATAGCCATTCAGATTTGATTCATTTCATTGAGTTCAAGACACAAAAGGCTGCCAGGGACGAGGCTTTTGCAAGGGTATATTATTATATTAATACAAAAATACATCATGAACTGCAGCTAGAAAGTGTATTTTATTAAAACGTTCCTTATTGGCTAATGCGTTGTGGCAAAAAAATAAGTAGAGGTCTTCTCGGGTCTAAAGAAATGTACCCGACCCGAATCACTTTTTACCCGAACCTGACGTGCATATATATATATATTTTTTTTAAGAAAGACCCAACCCGAGACAAACCCGTAAACATTAGACCCGAGTCCGACCTGACGGCATTTTTTTTTAACCCGACTGGACCTGAATGTTTCATAACTCTACACTAAAGTAACTGCTACAGCGTGGATTCAAAATTGATTGACAGGTCTGTTTCAACGAAAATTAGCTTACCGCCAGCCACACTTAGCCAACCACATGTCGCAAGCGGTCTTGGCAAACAGAGGAGAGGTTGGAAAATGACTCGAGTCGATACACACACACACACACGAGATACAGTAGTTCAGGTCTTCTCGTGTTCACATTAATTTTAAATTACCCAAGACCTGATACCGCTATTATACCCGACCCGTGTCCGAGGTACACGTGAAACTTTTAGACTCGGGTCGGACCTCGGGTTTTCGGATCTAAGTGGACCCATGAAGACATCTAAAAAGAAGTCTAAAATTAGCTCAAGGGAAGATTTTATCTGCTCCGATAAAGAATTTGATTTGCCCGAGATTCAAAACCTGTGGCGTAAACCTAACGTAGGCGGTACCTCATTAAACACTATCAATTTAGAAATGTGGTGGTGGTAGCATCAGGTTCTGGGGATGTCTTTTTCCACTTAAACCCTGTCCTTCTAGTGCAAATTGATAAATACAGCAAAAATACAGGTGGGTGGGTTTTTGTGTGTTTTCCAGTAAAAACATACAATTTCAAAAACAGTGCATTTAGGTTTTATTTGTTTTGTGTTTTTTTTCTTAGTAGTGCTCATTTTTTTAAACTATGAAAATGGATAAAGGTACATTTTTATTACATTCATTTAACATTGAACAGTACATTTAAAATGATAAAGAAATGATAAAGGCTTTCTTGGTAACAGAGAAAAAAAAAAGAAGAAGAAGATATGGTCAATATTACCGAGCCGTAAATGGACCAAATGATACAAACGTAAACCACACAAAACAAAATAGTGTTCCTGTGAAACATCTCATAGTGATTGTATCTGCATCCTTTCACCTGTGTATTGTTGTTTTTAAAAAAAAAAAAAAAAAAAAATAAGAAAATAAATTAAAATTAAAAGCAGATTTTCACACGGATGCTTCACGACTCTAAACCAAACGAACCCTGCAGAAGCCAACATAACATTTTTAATCGTAAAACATCTGTAAAAACCAAGACTGAGACATCCATCACATGTGCAACGCTGTGGAGGACACCATCACCGAGGGGGGAAAAAAGGAAATGATTGCTTTCCGATTGTTAATATTTTGTGCCCAAATACAAGTTACATAAAACAATTCAAGTAAAACAAAATATAAGGGATAGGAATGAAGCTGATTTTCTAAATGTTTACTATTTTCTCATGATCTAAGATGTAGTCCGTTATAAAAACACGGGGTTTTACGTCTGCTTCTTTAGTTTCACACTGATGCTAAAAGGCTAACAGAGGTAACAAAAAGGTATGAGAAATACCACCTAAACGACTGTTTAGCTGAACGTGAGATTTCGATTTCTATCACAACCTTGTTGAACCCTCGAATTTGATTGGCGAGAAGGTTCTGACTTCGAGGTAAATCGCATGTTAATATTAATGGGCTCACTGGAATGTATTACAGTTTCAAAGGTAATGGCTGCTTCGCGTTAAGATTTTTTATATATTGCGGTGTTTAGTTAACATTTATAGAAGGAGTCTCCAGTGTCAGTGAATATGTTTTCCTCCACATGACAGTCTTCGAAAAGGACAGAGGACTTTCCTGTCTCATTAATCTTAAGGAAACTAAAAGAGACTGAGAGACATGAATGTTTATCACTGTTATAAAGTAAGCTATAATTGGAACTTGCTTTATTGCGAACCTTAAATGTATGCCATTATTTAATAAATTAGTTGGAATCACTAGAAAAAAATTGCTGTGGTACAAGAGGAATTACAGACTTAAGGAAATACTGTTTTTAGGAATTGATGCTAACAGCTACGGTGGTCGGCCATTTTGAAAAGCCCAAATGTTTACCTTCCTCAGTGCAACTGACTTTCATTTCAGTCTGAACAGCAAAACAAGCCTGTTCTATTACTGTACTAGCAAATAATGCTAATAATCAATTCTGTAAATTTGAAAATATCCCTAAACCCGGCCTCATAGAAACATAATAGTAAAAAAAATTCATGTGAAATATCTCTTATCATTAGTATATAAGCTATTTAGCTCCAATGCAAAAAGCAAAAGTAGCAAACTTTGTACACAACAGTTTCTGATTGCTGTAAGGAAAAATCTTCTGGGTCGAATCATATAAACCACCAGCAACAAAACTCTGTCAGTCTCTACACACGTTGCGTGTTAAAAGCTTCATTTCTCTGAGAAACCTTCGATCGTGATGAAAAAAAGTACGAGGTATGACGGCACGATGCCCATGAAAACGCTTATGTAGACAATTTTACGAAACAAACAAAACAAAAAAGTAGGGATGCACCAATCCATTTTTACACACTAATGATAGCTGTTGCTGCTGTTGAGAACTTAATGTGTTTTAAGAGGATTTGTGGCCGAGAACTGTCTGTCAACATTCACGTAGGCTTACGGTAACACACAAGCCTGTCAGGGAAACCTACAGAAACAGGTGTAGGTCAATTTAATCAAATGACAAAAACTCACATTTCACCCTCCTGCTTTGATAGGAACACTTGTACGACGGCTCAATCGGGCAATTATCCAACATCAGAATCGAGAGAAAATGTGATCTTGTTGCCAGATCAATTGAGTACTTAAAACACTGCTGATGTCTACAGTGTGTAAAAACTATTGTTTGAAAAATATCCAAAAGGCAGCAGATCAGAAGGCAGAAACCTGGTCACTGAGAGAGATCAGAAGTAAATGGTCAGACTGGTTCAAGCTTACAGAAGGACTTACAGAAATAATCCTATAGTCTTTACAACTGTGGTGAGCAGAAAAGCATCTCAGAATCACTGTGCCACATCAGCAGCAGAGCAAATACCGGTTTCCGCTTCCTGTCAGCCAAGAATAAGGATCTGAGGATAGAGGATCACCAAAATGGGAAGCTCACAGAGTCATGCTGCATTTGCATGATGGGATATTTGTAAAAATAAGCAAGGGTAAGTATGTTCCTATTAAAGTGGCCGGTATGTATTGCTTGTTTATATAAGGTTGGATAATACCTGGCTTTAATTTTTTAATATTCACCATGGTCACCATTATGTGACTTCATAGTGTACATGAGCTACATGTCAAATTGAACCCTGCATCTGTCATGAATGGCCTATGAAGGGGTTACGTAGCCCTATGCAAGAGTAATCAGTAATGTTAAGTAATACATTCCCAAAAACCCTAGTGTTTCACACCAGAATTAGTGCATCTGTGATACTTTGTAAGGGATTGGTGCATCCCTAAAGAAAAAAATATATAATGGCACCCAAGTTGAATAATATGCTTAGTAGTGAGATGTTAGTACCATTAATTCTGTATCACATATACAATTACAGTATACACTCATTCACGCATCATAAAAATAGACCTTTCTAAGAACATTCAACTCATCTTCCTCACGTCTGGCACGTTTTGGCACTAAGCGAGCACCTTTAATGTCTTTGCTCATTGGCCATAGTTGGAGATCACTTTCACACTTCTCTGAAGTTCTCAGTACCGTGAGCAGGATCTTAAAGGTTTTAAGGTGTATTGTTATATCAACTGTATGTCAACCATCACCAGTGTGCAAGAGGAATTTTAGGAAATAACAATGGAATTTGGGGGAATTGTGCAGATCAGAGAGTCTCTTTAGACACATCATGATTGGTCCACAGATTAACATGGATTCTTGGGGAAGAAGCAATATCGTAAGGTATTTTAATCAGAAGCAGCACCAATTGACCTTCTTACCACCTCATTCCTTTCTGGTCCCTTTTTGAAGCAGAATATCGGTTAATACAAGGAGGTTTACCATACGTATCACCTGCAACAGTCTCTCTATCCATTTAGCGGCCTTGTCTGTGCCTCGCGCTGCCTGAAATTTAAATTCCAGGTTGGTCACTCAGTTCTGCGGCGTGATGTAGAGAGACTGAGGAGTGGAGCAGTAGTCCTGCGGCGTGGAGTAGTAGTTGTGGTGCTGGCTGGTCTGGATGCTTCCGTAGGTGAGAAGAAGTGGAGCGGTGGAGGTATGGGGTGCAGTGAAGGTGATGCTGCCTGTCTTCTGGATGGAACCGTACCAACTTGCGCCTAGCTGAGACGTCGAAGACATGGTACTGCTGCAGGAAAGAGAAGGAAAAGAAGAAGGAAAAAAGTTACCTTTGTAACCTCCTGGGAAAAAAAGACGCTTTCAGCACTGGTTATCAAAAAGGCCATGAATTGGAAATGATTGGTCATCTGCTTCTTTGTGAAGAACTTAAAGGCAGGGTCTCCAATTTTTGAAAGCCAACGTTGACATTTGAAATCACCAAAACAAACACTCCCCTAACCCAAATGGATCCCACCCCTGTATCGATAGCTCCGCCCACACATACATACGTAACCCAGGCAAATAATGAAAAGAAACGTGTCTTTATCATGGCTGAAGGGAAGAACAATACGATTGCAGATAAACAAACAAGCAAAAATGACACACAAGCATAATCATGTAAAGGACAAAGGCATATATTAGTTCTGTGTAACAAAGCAAAAACAACGTTACTCACCTATCGAGAAGGAAAAAAGCGCCTCGGCGTCTTAAGTAAAGTTGAGTTTCCCCGACTCAATAACCCCTGAGCTAAACGCTGTTACTACACAAAACGCAGTTGTAGCTGCCTCTCTACATTACTACGATAGAAAAGAGGTGTTATTTGTGTAGTAACAGCGTTTAGATCAGGAGTTATTGACTCGGGAAACTCCAACCTGTGAATATGTGGCCAACTTCCTGCTCCTTCAGTTCTCTCCAGCGCTGGAAAGCTGATCCTATATTAACACGTCCTACTTCTTGCCTTATCGTAAGCCTTTCTTCGCTTTCTTTCTTTGTTTTTATCCTCCATGTCAATGTTAAAACCGCTTTCTGCTAATGTCACACAAGCGCACTGAACACTCTCTCCGCCACATATTGACAAGCCCCGCCCATTTCTGCTCATTGGCTACACGTTTGTTTTGATTTTTGTTTATTATCGGCCCGACTCAGTTTTCTGAAGCATTTCTCAAAAATCGGAGACCCTGCCTTTGACAGTCAGATAAGGGAATATGTTCCTCATTCATCATTACACATTTTGTATAATCACTGTGTGCACACAAACCTTCCCCTTTCACCCCTGGAGCTGATGCTTTTGGACAGGTCATCATCACTATCATAGCGCCTTGGATTGTCAAAGAAATATGCCCTGGAGTTGAAACTGTGACTGTGGATCATGCCACCTGGTGCCTGAGAAAACAAACACGCAAACATCTGTTCAGTAGTGCATGTCAGTGGATTTTTCCTCTTGCCTGACTCGAGACTGATGTGACTCATTAATTCTGTCTGACAGGACTACCGCTCTCCTGTGGAGAGCAGATTAAAGTGGCAGATTAGTGTGAGTCGTCATGGAGGAAACACAGGGTAGCACAGTTCAGGGTCAGTTAATGTAGGAACGAGAGGAAATAGACGTCTCACCAGGTTCTGATTAGGCCGCTGAACTCGGAAAAACACCACGAGGAGGGTGGTGGGGACAAACTCCCAGAAAAACAAGACAATCCCAAACACCATGTAGGCCTTCCCACTGATCTTCTCTACATCAGTCTGCAAGCATGCACACACACGCACACAAAACGTTAGTATCAATATATGATTTTACTTTTAACCTTTCTCAGTATTATCTACAATACCTCGAAATCTGCTTGAAAATCTGCTACTTCTGGTTCATTGATTATTTTGAATAAGAGTCTGAAACATAGATCTTCCCTGTATCTTATGCCTCTTTTCCACCAAAAAGAACCGGGCGCTGGTTCAGAGCTAGCACTGGTGCTGGTTCAAAGTTGGTTCCACTGGCAAACCTTCTAAGAACCAGTTTGAATTTCCATCGGCTAGAGAGCATCACAGAGCCGAGTCTGACGTCACTGTATTCGTGTCACGTGTCCCAGCAACGTTAGCGCAGCAGCGGCAAACACAACACATCAACAATGGCGGATGTTGCTTTACCGTTAATGCTCATGGCTTTGTGAACCTACATTGGCATCCAAACGCGGCGAATCCAACGTGTACGTGCAGCTCCATGTAATTTGTATAAACGGAGGTTGTGATCAAGAAAGTACATAACGTTATTTTATTACTAACAGAGAAAAAAGTTAGCCTTAGCACGTAGCTACCTACTATCATGTGTGCTGATAATTGATCATATTGTGGTAAAGTAAAAGTGTATTAAACATTAGTATACTAAAGGAACATTATCAAAGGTGCTAACAGTAGCCCCGCCCACAGCCCCACCCCCCACCCCTAACTCAAGCGGTTCTTAAATCTATACCAGCAACATTTTGGTGCTACTTAAGAACCACTTTTCCTGGTTCAGAGCCGGTGCTTTGTCTGTCGAAAAAGATAGAACTGGTTCTAAATTAGGCTCCGAACCAGCACTCAAACTGCCTCGGTGGAAAAGGGGCATTAATGGAATAGTATACAATATACAGTAGGCGTCCTATTTTTTGAAAATATGTACACCATCTATGGATACAGATCTACTGCATACACTTAGGAACTGACCTAGTTATTTAAGCTGTGAAGAATGTGTGGTGTTTTTGCCTGACATCAGAGGATGGCCACGTTTTTTTAGAGATGACTGGGACAGGTTTTATTGTTTCTATGGTGACGCATAATTAATGCTATTTTTTGTGACTCTTGTTAAAACAAATGTATGGGTTTTCAGAACAAAATACTCTGTGACTGGAATAATGGAGACAGACGAGAGCAAAGCAAGATAGCTTTGATGCAGATTATGGGAACAGAGAGGCACTCAAGGGTTCTGAGAAAAGTATGAAGTGGCCGCCGTGACCTGTCTAGACCACGAACTGCAGGCTAGTCTGGAATATTTCAGCCAAGCCGATCAGAACAACGGGAAATTTTAGCCGTGCCATTTAAACAAGAATATAATCACTTGTAACTACTCTGTCTAATGTTAATTCCCGTGATCTCTCTTTCTCTGCCTTAACATCACTGCCAATTTGGAAATGAGGCAAAAAACAAGATGATTTTTTTTTTTTTTTCAAATTTCACTTTGTTGAAATATATTTAGACAGGCATCAATATAAATAAGCACCCTGCCCTAGTCACCTTCAATCCCCTTTGAGGGTATTAGGACAACAATGGCCAATTTATTTGTTTGTTTATATTCCTATATACTGAAGATTTTTAAGTAATATATATATATGATATAATATGATATAGTAAATCAGAAGCTTAATGGTCGGCCCAACAGAAATTGGTTTTGCTCAGCAAGAAAAACAAATGAAAGGAAGAATTGATGGCAATGGTACCTGGTCGGAGAAGCTGTACCAGCCGTAGCTGAACGGAGTGGCCCGGTCTTTGGGAGATAGGGCCACTACGGCGAGATTATAACACGCTCTCGATGTGTAGAGCAGAATAACTGCTGCTCCAGTGGCTGTGGCCTGACACACTGATGTCCCCTGAAGCACACAAGAATACAAACATCATTAGTGAACCAGCTAATGTTTTTGGTGTGTGCATGGGCACTGATGGCTCAAGTGGCTAAGGTTCTAGGTTGTTGATAGGAGAATCAAGGTTCAAACTTGAGCAAGGCCCTTAGCTTGCACCTTGGGGCTGTATCATGGCTGTCCATTTCCTCTGACCCCGACTTCCAAAGTTGGGATATGCGAAAGAAAGGAAGGAATTTTGCTTTGCTGAAACGTATATGAGAAGAAAAAAAAAAGGCTTATAGTCTATACCGTGCTTTTGGAACTCTACACTTCACACCACTACTATTACCTCAGTGCTGAATTTTGCGAAAATTGTTAGCTAGCTAGCTACAGTCCCCCTCTTCCTTGTTAGCTACATTCTTGTAGCTCCAGTACAAAATTACATAATTCTCTGAAAGATTTAAATAACCAGAATGATAAGAATTTCCCTTCCAAAGCACGACTCTTCTATACTAAAAGGTAAATATGAAATATATTTAAAGCTATTCATACATATGCCATTCGTCTTAACTTGGTGCTGAACTATTCAAAACTGTTAGCTAGCTAGCTGTTCTCTCCTCTCCTTTTAATTGTTAGCGATTACTTTTTGCTCCAGATCGAAATTAAAAGCAACAAACTGCAGAGAACAAACTTAAACTATCTTTGTATTAAGATAACTATAAGTATATTCAGTCATATTCTATCCCAGAATCCCAACAATGCTAGTACTTAAAGAATGTAGCATTGTGACAAAAATGCTTTCTTTCAAGGCCAAATAATCAGATGAATGTGAATTTCTCTTCCCGTAATCTTACCTTCGACTCTAGATAAACGTTCGCAGAGGACATCTTGGCTAGTTTACAGATGCAGGTGGCGAGTGAGATGGCACACAGCACGAAGAGGCTGTCGTTGATTAGCACACGAGCCAGAACAATGTGTTTTGCATTGCTAGTCTCCATGTTCTTCTGGGTCATCACCGTTAGAGAGCATGTAACGTTCACCACCAAGAAGAAGACGCTGATGAACAAGAAGGCCAACTTCAGGGGCGTCCTGCGCAGATACCGGGCCATAAAACAACTTACTGTATATTCCTTCATCAGTGCAGAGCATACACCAATCATATGGTTAAGCCATCTATAAAATCGTTGTTGAGGAATGTGCCAAAAAGAAATTATTTTCTTATTTACCGCAATGCTTCTGGACATTTGCTGACTAGCAATGCATCGATACGCTCGTTCATGATACACAAGTCTTACAATAACACACTTACAATATTCTTATTGGTTCCACTGTTAAAATTAGCTAGATAGTGTAATACTGGTCAAATCAGCGTGTGTAGCTAGCTATGTTTATCATCTTGTCCTTTGGTACAATTTCTGAAAGTATTATTTGTCCTGTTGTTTTTCCTGCCAATTATTATGGAGTCGAGCGTATCAACACGATCACCTTTTCCCTTGTTTGACTTTGCAAGCAGCTCTAAAAAGAAGTGATTTTATTTATCCGGTGTGATCATTTTCAAGATCACAGTAACACAAATAGCATGTTGATATCCACAGCATTGCAGTTCCACTTATTAGGTCAGTTGTCAAGCTACCATTTCTTCCTAACAAATAAGGAACTTCCTACTTTAACAGGAAACCAACAAACCAGACATGTTCTGAAATATAAAGCAGATGTCCTTTAAATGTTCCTCATTTAAGGTCCTACGTGTCCTTTAAGAAGAAGGATGAAGACAAGATCCTGAGGTCTGAACATGATCTGAAAATATTATATTGACAAGATTGTTGTTGTTTTTTAAACATTTATATTAATATCTATATAAAATTGGATTTTTATCATTAAATATCATTAAATTCTCTGATCATGACTTCACTTCGATCATAGAAATTCAAATAAAGATGAAACATCATAGCCAGATTCATACTAAAACTAATCGGTCTTATTGTTTATCCAGACGCCAGTCAGTCTCATGGTGTGCTCTCCATCTGCATCAACCATCTGTTTGTTTTTTTTTGTTTTGTTTTTTGTAATTTGTTACACTGCAATATTTGTTTTGGAGTCATTATCTCTTCAGGTCAATCCTCGATCTGCGATCCGCACCAGTATTTCAGTACAAAACAATGGAGTCGCCACTTTGACCCGTTTATGAAGGTTTCGTAATCATCCAGGGTATTGTAAATGTACTACTTACTTATATTTGCTGAGTTCTGGGGAATATTTCGCTTTGGCTTTACACATGATCTGTTGAAAGAAAGACAGAGAGAGAAAGACAGAAAACGGATTAACATGATGTTGACTGTTGTTTTGTTTAAGGCCACATCAGAGCAAAACCAAGCAATGTATTGAGTATATAACTCTGAAAGTAGTTCCGGCTACAAGGCAAACCGCAGATTTCCAAGTGCTTGTTCTAATACGTTATAAGTTCTGTAGTGACAACTTCCGCAGGGATTTATATAGCAGATGCTCCACATGCTGTACATGTATTCATAAATGTGTGTAATAACTGATATGGTGAACTTTTCTATGAGGGGTTGTTTACGTAGCATTTTTGGAAGGAGTCTCCGGTGTTAGTACTTTCTAGCAAATAAAATGTTTTTTGTTTTTTTACTGTCTTCGGAAGGGTCCATGTTAACATGAAAAACTGCCAAAGACATGAGGGGAAAAAAGAGAAAAGCCAACAAGGGAAATGATGTTATTAATTCCCTCCAGGATCCTGGAGTATTCTAGCCATATTTTTTCATAGATTTTTTTTGCCAACTTGATCCAAAACAACAGACAATCAGCCAAAAGCCTTTTAGATTCACGTGTGTTGAACATGTTTCAAAAAAGAATCTGGTGCTTCCAGTTTTTTGACAAAAAAAGCAGTAATTGCATCACAAATATTGAAAAATTTGCAGCAAAATCAAGCATTGTTGCTTTGCCGCAACAATCACAAAAAATAAATAAATAAAATTCTGATTAATAGCTGCTATAATGCAAATGATAACAAGAACTAAATTATGTCATGGGCTAAAATGTAATGTCTAATTCTTCACTAAATATATCACACAAATTGTTAATGCTGTGGGGGGCACGGTGGCTTAGTGTTTGCATGTTTGCCTCACACCTCCAGGGTTGGGGGTTCAATTCCCACCTCCACCTTGTGTGTGTGGAGTTGTTCTTCATGTTCTTCCCGTGCCTCTGGGTACTCCGGTTTCCTCCCTCGGTCCAAAGACATGCATGGTAGGTTGATTGGCATCTCTAAAAAATTGTCCGTAGTGTGTGATTGCGTGAGTGAATGAGAGTGTGTGTGTGTGTGTGTGTGTGCCCTGCGATGGGTTGGCACTCCATCCAGGATGTATCCTGCCTTGATGCCCGATGACGCCTGAGATAGGCACAGGCTCCCCGTGACCCGAGGTAGTTCGGATAAGCGGTAGAAAATGAGTGAGAGTGAGAGTGAGCACTCCATTAAGTGTTTTTGTTCCTTATACAATACATTTTTGTCTATAAGTTTCAATTGTTTACTTACAAAATAGCTAATTTGGCACTGTTGTGTAAGACAACTGATAAGAAAGAAAAAGTCATTAAGATCAGTAAAAGTTTGTTTGCCTTTAAACTGTTAATCAGCATCATGATAAAACCCTGATCATTTTATGGTCCGCCGGCAGCTATCGGTTTGTTATCTGCAGATCGATTCAAACCAAAATATCTGTACTGACTGAACAAACAGTTTTATTCTACAGTGTGATTCTTATAAATCTGCTCAAATGCTTCGGCCTTTCCTAAAAAAAAATAAAAGCTCTGTTTTTTTTTAAAATCTGAAATTCTGCCAATGTTATAACGGTGCAGTGAACTCATTCTGAACCCAATCCTCTATCTGCTAATAAAGACTGCCATGTTTTAGCTTCAGGACATCTTGCACACATGCAGCACTCAGATTTATTTAAAACTTTCTGCCTGAAATTTCCACACACAGCAAAGTTATTTAGACTTAGATAAATCTGCAGACGGTCATCTTTTCTTTAATGTAAAATGACTCATAGCTCAGTATAGCTGAATATAGTTAACATGTCCTGGATTAGGATAAAGCTAATATTATGTAATTTATATTTTGATGTATTTTGTAGCTACATGTTCAGCTGTAAATTCTGTCCAATTAGAGGATGATATTAAACTAAAAATAAAACACTGGCACACAATTGGATGGGAAATAATCAAAGATGAGTTTGTGCGATGGTACGAATTGACACCGTTCCACCCCAAAGTTGATTATATTCCAAAGACAGCACTTCCGGAAGTGTTTTTGTGAAGGAAAGCTTACAGGACAGATATAATTTTAATATTTAAAAAAATAATAATAATATACTATGTGCAGCCATTAAAAATTGGAGGTGACTTAGTTGATACCATGGAAACTTGTTGGAATATAAAGTGTAACGATGCACCCATGATTTTCTGTATACAAGGTGAGGTTTAATTTTCAACATATATATATATATATATTCATAAACAATATGTCGGTGAAAAACGCACACACAATGACAAGCTCTTTTTAACGTTTGTGTTAAAATATAACCCATAATGCATTGTTGTTGTGATCTCAGATGTAGCTGATTCCCGTAATCGATTCCCAGGAAAGAAAGTGATCACGTGATCAGCGTGCTCGCTATATAGTTCATCTAAATGGGATGTAAGGAATAGGACCTCTTGTGTTCAAACTGTGCAACTGCATGAGACACATTAATTAAGAGAAAGCTGTTTATTCAATTCTTATGTTTCATCATCAGCATACATCACAATCACTGGTTTTAAAAAAGCATGAAAAAAAGCACCATCATCCATCCGTCCATCTATACATCCATCCATCCATCCATCCATCATCCATTCACACACTATGTACAATTCAGAGCTGCCATTCAGCCTAGAACGCATGACTTCAGACTGGAGATTACCCAAAGGAACCCCCAGAAGTACACAGGGCAACATGGGAGGTGTGAGACAACCGTGTCAAACACAAGCTAAGCCATTGAAAGCGGCAATATTGTTAAAAATATTCTCATTTGCATGTGACCTAAAGCAAATGCGAGCTGGAATGAGAGTACTACAGAATTAGGATGATTCTCTAACAACTCATCTTAAGGCAAAGACATGGTACTTCCTGTCAGTTGATGTGCAATGCTGACCCCCCTGCTTTTCATGCTTTTGTGCTCCATCTCTTTGCAACAATCCAGCACTGGGACATCTCCAAGAACAAAACTTTTCATTACAGCCCTGAAACTTCTTCCTTTCGTGCCATAATGATGACATGAGGGAATCTGCGAGCAAACCTCAGTACACAATCTCTCAACGGTCTCCACTTCATCTTTACCAAGGGTGGCAATAATTTGGATCTGGATCAAATTTGCCATGTCTAGCCACGTATTTTACCATATGCAGCTGTTTGTCAGCATTCATACACAAATCACGTTATGCAAAACCTGTGACGCCTCCTGCACATGGCATACATCAATGCGTATGAGGAACTTACAGTATAATAAGCCTTGCAAGCAAATTCGTGGCATAGCTGCTTTCTATTGTACTGTATTGTAGTGACGCTCACAAAACTCCAGAAGAGGCAGATCTTAGTGACAAAATGATGACTCGTCTGTGAAAAAGCGTCTCCTAAGTGCTGCATGTGCTAAATCGTAAATCCCTCTATTGCTGCTCAGCCTTTGGAGCACCTTGGCTACTGCAGACAAAACCCTAAACAAGCTTGATTCTTTTACAGGTTTCACATGATACCGCATCATTTTATATTAGCAAACCAAATCAAATATTGTTCTTACAGCTCAACTGTTTTTCAACCATACAAAAACAAAAATGGTCCCAAAATAAACAGTGCAAGTGTACCGAAGGTTCGGTCTTACTGAGAGAGTGAGAGAGGGGGAGAGAAAGAGGGAAAAAGAGGGGGGAGTGAGAGAGAGAAAGAGAGAGAGAGAGAGAGAGAGAGAGAGAGAGAGAGAGAGAGAGAGAGAGAGAGAGAGTGTGAGTGCAAGACCATGTCCCTCTGAGCAGTCTACTTTCTGAGTGAGAGCTGCTTTAGCTCTCCAAACACACACACACACACACACACACACACACACACACACACACACACACACACACACACACACACACACACACACACAGAGAGAGAGGTCAGCACACTGGCCTGCCACTGAATGTGAGCCTCAGTTGGCACAAAACACTCAGCCAAAGCACGAGATTCAGAGTTTAAGCCAGAAACAGGAATTAACACAGAACTGTGAGCAGAGTGGAGACAGAGACAGAGACACAGAGAGAGAGAGAGAGAGAGAGAGAGAGAGAGAGAGAGAGAGAGAGAGAGAGAGAGAGAGAGAGAGAGCATGTCAGTGGTTTAATTAGTTAGTTGGTAATGAGTCAGTGTATTTTTCAGTTGGTCAGTACAGCGGTCAGTCACGGAGTTGTTCAGTGAGTCAGTTTGTCAGTATACTGCTCAGTGATTCAGTAAAGTGAGTCAGTTGGTCAATGTATTGGTCAGTGAGTTGATCAGTGAGTCAGTTAATAAATGTATTGGTCGGTGAGTTGATCAGTGAGCCGGTCAATGAGTCAAAGAATCACTCAGTAAGCCAGTAATAAAGTTAGTCAGTGAGTCAGTGTACTGTTCAGTGATTCAGTAAAGTGAGTCAGTTGGTCAATGTGTTGGTCAGTGAGTTGATCAGTGAGTCAGTTAATAAATGTATTGGTCGGTGAGTTGATCAGTGAGCCGGTCAATGAGTCAAAGAATCACTCAGTAAGCCAGTAATAAAGTTAGTCAGTGAGTCAGTGTACTGTTCAGTGATTCAGTAAAGTGAGTCAGTTGGTCAATGTGTTGGTCAGTGAGTTCAAGGAAAAAAAAAAAAGACAGAATAGGGAACCTTTAAGCTCACATCGTCTTGTGATCTAAAAATACAGTGTTATGTGCATTTTACAACATGACGACAAAGGAAGAGGAAGAGAGAAAGAGAGAGAAGCAGTGGTGCCTGAGAACACATGACAAACATAACACACAACACAACACAATGTAACAACTGTGTAAGATTCTGATTCTCTCGTTCTGTTCGAGTCCAGCACCCTATTCTCTATTTTTATTTATGTATAATGAAAAAATATATATATAATAAAAATATATTTGGGCCCAAAGTGGATGCCCGACGCTTGTGTCCTCCTAATACCCACCTACATACACACAATCTGACACGATTACAGGATCCAAACTTCCGGTTTGCCTCCTCAGTTATCAGGGAAATAAAAACAATCCTGTTACCAGGAGCCTCTGCCAAGCTTAAATCACGAGACTGAGAGGATAAAAGGATTTAACCTCGGCTCTCTTCCAGTTTTACTTCTGTTTGAATATGATAGCCTGCCTGACCATGTGTACACATGTGCAACGTCCTCTTGCTCGGTCCAAACACACACACACACACACACACACACACACACACACACACACACACACACACACACACACACACAAACACACACACCACACACACATGGCCTGAGAGTGATCAAAAATCCATACATCAATTTAGAGTAAAAAACGAAACCGTCTCGGGGTCAAATGAAAGTGTCGGACACAGTGTGAAGTTCACGGTCGGAGAGATAGAGACAGAGAATTGAGTGACGATTATTAGCTCAGGTGGGAGACAATCGGACAATCGCGGGACAACAGTTACCTTGACACTCTACAAAGGTTGGCTCTCATTTGGAGATTCGGATAGCATTTGGAAAAAGATTCTCTGGTCTGATGAGACTGTAACAAACCCAACTATTACCAAAGTGAAGCATGTTGGTGGTAGCATAGTGTTGTTTATTTCTTTTGGGTTGTTTCTCATCAGCAAGGACAGAAGGTCCTTTATAAATAAATAAAGTCTTTGTTATCGTCTACAGACATCTAAGGAATAGCATCTGAACCAAAACAACATTTATTTAGTCTGATACGACTGTAACTCCAGTAAAAACTCACTGACATTCAACAAGGTGTGTAACGGTGGCACTTTATATACTTAAACACTTGAGTTAAATGCTGCTTTATCTCTTTAAAGTCTCATCCACTAACCTCATTACCTAATTCTCCTCTTTAGTAGCCAAGCAATTCTGCAACACTGTGAAACTTTTACCAAAGCACCAGTGACCTAGTTACACATTTAACACCATATTTAACACAACATCACATCTCTGTGGTGGTTCGTACGAAGCTCATCTTACAGTAGACACTCAGGGCTTTAAAGAATTTGGAGGTTTTCAAGTATTTCTGTTTTTATCTAGCCAACTAAGGGCAATAAAATAGGTTCTATCTTCAAAGTAAACAGTGACATTAAACCCGTTTCTGCTACTGCGATACGCCATAATAGTTTGTTCATAAGCAAGTAAAATTTAAAGGCGTTATCTTCGACCACTGTGTGAACAAAAGTTATTTGGTTTTATATCAGACTTGCAGCGACAAAATAAAACTTGTTTATAAATGATCGAAAACGTCCGATAAGTCGATTTACGTTCCGCTGTGAAATAAAAAGCCAGTGAACTGCTAAAAAGAGTTAACTTACTTGACCAATCAGCCGTTGTTAGAATGTTGTCTAATACCTTGTAGAAAACTAATACATAATTAGTTACAAAACGCTGTATATCTGGTTACGGATATATAGTAACAATACATGATGTCGATAACTGTTAGTTACCCAGAAGTCCTCTGACACTGGAGACTCCTTCCATCTCCTAACAGAAAACCTCACCACATCAACAATTATACTTTTTCCCGTAGTTCCTCATATAACAAGACGTAAAAAGAAACGGAGGATGGAGCTGAACAAGCTGTTACTATGGAAACGCTCACCTATTACAACGAGCGCATTAACGTAAACATTTACACACTGTAATCGTTTAAGATACGGCTGGAGAACACGAATCGTTCACCAGCAGAACGGTTTCGTCTGTTTACACCTCGCTTGAAAAAAAATCTATTTTTATAAAATTCCTAACTAACAAGCAGCTAATTCTAGTTCTGCAACACACATAATTAGTCCCTGCTGTCGGTTTTAGGGATCGAACCAGACGAGTGGGGAAAAAAACTCCTCCAGGATTTTAAAGGAAGCAAGAAATGCTGATATGAGCAGGTTTTATTTGCTATTTTGATACACAACCTGCTCCTGTGCACTCCAGATTTATTTCCGAACGGGAGCGGATGCTGGGTTTGTCTGAGTGCCCCATACACACACACACACACACACACACACACACACACTGTTTTTGTCAAGCTTGCACCAACACCATGACGTAATGCTCCTGCATCGTCCGCTGCACCGCCTGCAGCTCTAAAAATCCTGAGTGCTTTTACACCCAGACAGACACAAAAATAGAAATAACTCCTCTTTTTTTTTTCCTGTTAGCGGCTAAGACCTAAGGACACAACGGACGTTGGGTATTGAAGTAAATATAGAAGAGGCGTCCAGTTAGGTTTCTGGTAGGTCACTGTCCTGTATGCTGACTGCAAAAGAGGTCACAAACTAAGTAAAAGTATATGATTTCATTATTTCCTCTCTTTATTTTCACTCATTCACTGCAGACAATTTAGAGATGTCAATCAGCTTACAACATGACTGGAGGAGGAAACCGGAGAGCTTGGAGGAAACCAAACACACACTCACTCACACTCACTCACACTCACTCACACTCACTCACACTCACTCACACTCACTCACACTCACTCATACTCACTCACACTCACTCACACTCAATCACTCACACTCACTCACACTCACTCAATCACTCACACTCGTGAATCAAGCCCCCACCCCTAGAAGTGCGAGGCAAACATGGAAACCACTAAAAGCCACCCCAGGTTTTGTTAATTAAATAAACGCACTTGTAATATTACTGCACAATTATTTTTTTGGTCTCGACAACAACCAATAAAACTAATGGAAATCTTTTAGAAATGAGCTGATCTTTGTTTGGGAACTCTGAGAGCTGAGAAGTGAGAGCACAAACAGTGTTAATGTGTCTTCTTTCTTATCTAAATGTTATCAAAATGGAGCCAGTTGGTCTAGGTGTTTTGTTTTTTGTTTTAAACTCATATAAAAAAAATTGGGCTTGTGTGAAGAGTCAGTCTTTCGCTAATAAGCGCATCTGGTTGTTTTAATCCTCAGATAAGGGATTAAATAGTGGATTACTCCTTAATGATGAATAACAGACTAAAAAGCAACTCTTTTTTTTCTTAGCTTTGTGAGCCGTTGTGTATAAGCTACTCTGTATAATAATCAGTATTTCTTTCTTAGATTTGGGGATACATAGCTGTTTTTATATTAAGATTCATGCTCGATATGTACTACGATCATTTAGGAAGAAGGATTGCACAGATTAGGTATTTAAGTCTTTTTGTTAAATGTCAGAGTGAGTACGATGGATTTACAACATAACAGAGTGATGGTGCAATCTGATTGGTTCTCGGGTTAGCATATTTATTACTCGTAGAGTCGTGAGTCTGTTTTGTCGAGCCACTCGAATCGATCAGGTTTAGCCCGAAAGTTTAAACAATAAAAAAACAGGAATAATGAGAGCAGTTAGATCCGTGGGATTTGTTTTACAGTTCTGGCCTAGGAGTTTACCTCTGCTCTAAATAATTCAATAGTTTTGATGATGTCAGTCCAGATGTTTTTGTAAAGGGACTCAAAAGCCTTGCCTATCGTTTAATCACTATTATATTCAAGAGCAACGCAAAGGAAAGAGGAAAAAAAAAAGTACTGCATGCATCCCTGGTGCCTTTTCCTCTCTGTTAATAAAAAACAGCCATGTAGAGATCAAATTTCCAGATCAAGTTTAAGCCTGACTGATTTTTTGCATAGGATCAGTGATCATCAGCCATAAGATTAAAATCACTGTCAGGTGAAGTGAATAATATTGAGGATCTTGTGATAGTGAGACCTGTCAATGGGTGGGATACGTGATCCAGCAAGTCAACAGTCAGTTCCAGAAAATGTGCAAGCGTAAGGATCTGAGAGACTTTGACAAGCAACGGATTGTGATGATTATATATGACAGGATCAGAGGATATCCAAAACTGCAGGTTAGGTGTTATTGTGTCCAATAAAAAGCACTGATTGTCTAACACGGTGTCTGTCTTTCTCTCTCCCCCCAGTGTGGTGTTCACATTGTACACCAAATCATTTTAAAAGTACCATTTCAGGATTTAACTTTAAATTTTACAGGATTTTTTTTTTTTTTTTGGTGACTATCCAAGATCGACAATTCCTTATTTTTTGTGCTTTGCAAAAACAAAAAAGTAGCATTGTGTAAATTTCTATTCCTGGTTCTGTAGAAATGAATAGTTTAGGGAAAAATAACTGACTCATCATCTACTGTACCACATACAGCGTGATAAAATAAAACAGCTTGGGTTGTGGGGTTATAGGAAGCTAATCAATGACAGGGTGGTGTGAGGTTTTCTGACATTGGACAGAGAGGGAGCCTGTCTCTATATGTCTCTATATAAACAAATTATAAACTTATAACGAAAGTGTAAAGGTTCCGGTTCGAACAATACTACTCTTGCTACTCGGATTAATACTACTGATACTCCAAACAACTATTACTAGTCCTCCTACTGCTATAACTGCTATTAAGAGGAAAACTTCAATTACTATTCCTACCACTTTTACTACTAATTTTACTCCTACATTAACTATTACTGTTCATACACCTACTACTGAGTTTAAGAATACTTCGATTAGTTCTCCTACTACAACTAATACAAACACTACTAAGCCTTGTACCGCTACTAATACTCCTAACACAACTATTACCACCATACCATAACTACTAGTGTTAATAATAATAATAATAATAATAATAATAATAATAATAATAATAATAAGAAGAAGAAGAAGAAGAAGAAGAAGAAGAAGAAGAAGAATTTGGAGAAGATGACAAGTAGGAAGAAGAGATAGAAGAAGAAGAATACTTAAACTATTGCTCTTGCTTCTTCTAATACTAATACTAGAACTATTACTACCACAGGTACTAATAATCCTCCTCCTTCTACTATTACTAATAAAGCTAATAATAATTACATTTAGAGCATTTAGCAGATACCTTTATCCAGAGTGACTTACATTTTATTACAGTTTATACAACTGAGCATTAAGGGCCTTGCTCAGGGGCCAAGCAGTGGGAATTGGGATTTGAACGCATGACCTTCTGATAATAAGCAAATAATGTTTCAATCTGTCCTGTGCACATCCATCACCATCTGGTTTGGTCTTATGACACAAGAACCAGAAACCGGGCAGGAAAAATCACCACTGACCCTTCGCACCCTGGACACAACCTCTTTCAGCTCCTCCCTGGCAGGCGCTACAGAACTTTGCTTACTAAAACTGCCAGACACAGGAGCAGTTTCTTTCACCAGGCCCCTCATCACCCTGATTAACAACTCACCATCATTATATTCCCCACTTCATATCTATAAGTACTGCATTATCAGAACTGTCAGTCATCACAACATCCGTGTAAGTTACACACTACTGCTGACTACTGCTGCTGTATATTGTATGAAAGCATAATATTGTTATTTGCATTACCGTGTACTTCCCTCACTTTATGTACATAACTGATCAGTCATATATTCTATATTCATATTTATTACTCATAATGTGTATTGTATCACATCTGCATTATCTTGTATAGTCTGTATTATCTTGTTTTTTATAGTATAGTATTATTTATGTATGTACTTTTCAGAGTCACAAACAGCTGGAACCGAATTCCTTGTGTGTGTCAACACACTTGGCCAATAAACCTGATTGTGATTCAGATGTTTGTTTATGTGTTGTTTTGTGTTGGATGTTTGCAGTATGCATCTGTTGGCTCTGCAGGTCCAGTGTTAGAGATGTATCAGGACTTGTATCTGACCTGTGCGAAGTAGAGGTTGAGGAGGCAGAGAGTGCAGAACTGCAGGCACACAGGGAAGCAGTAGAAGAGCCAGAAGGGCAGCGGCTGCAGTTGGCTCGCTTGGGCCATGTTGTTGAAGTAGAAGGAGAAGAGAGTGGTCCTGAGGGCCGACCAGAGCAGACACAGGAAGAGGAACACACTCCTGTAGCTGAGACGCTTGTGTCCGTAGTGCAGGATGAGCCAGAGCTGGGAGTAAATGAAGAAGAACAGCAGACAGTACAGAAGCGTGTGCACGGCCGTGAGCGCCAGGTCCAACACTTCATCATCATCATCCTCACCCTCATCTTCAGACGTGAAAGCACCGAGATGATTCTCAAGTGACAACATGATGACAAATTAAACAACAACAACGACAACAAGTCGATCCGGTGACTTTAACATCCAAATTGGTCCAAAAAAATCTTAACAAACTTTTTTTCTGTCATAGGATAATGACAAGCGTCATGACAAAGTTGGGCATAAAACCGGACGGATCGGTCATACAAGCATGGCTGAAAGATTAAAAATGGGCAAAACAAAACAAAAACATCTACAGAGGGGAAAAAAAACGAGCTCGGTGCAAAAAAACAACTCCAGCTGAAAAAAGAGAGGAGCGCAATCAGCTGGGGTATACTGCAGTTTAGGACACGCCCCTTATCCAATCAGCTGGGGTATACTGCAGTTTAGGACACGCCCCTTATCCAATCAGCTGGGGTATACTGCATATTAGGACACGCCCCTTATCCAATCAGCAGGGCAAGCGATCACTAAACCCCCACCTCTTGCCCAATCAAATTAAAGGGTGCGCCTGCTTCTCTTGTGTCCCGCCTTCTTATCAATGGTAGGAAACTAATTCCCCTGTAACGCCATTTTGGATCCGTTCTACGTGCTCAGAACCAAAATGTAGGATACGTTGAAGCTCCTCCCACTGATAAATCATTGGTTAGTCCTAAGTCCCGCCTCTGTTTCTGATTGGCTGTGAGAGTTTGGTGGCACGTCAAACTGTTGTATATGGATAAAGAGCCGACTACATGGGATGTGAGAGACACTATTGTTTTGGCCTAGATAGTGCACTTGTGTAGTGGGTAAGGAAGGGTTTGGTATTCGGCCTCGGGTTCAGGAAGTAATTTAGATCGTAAATTACCCTAACCCTAACCCTAGAATTTTATACTGCTTAACAATATGTTTCTGCTGTAAAAGGCTGGTGTGAACAACTCACCACGTTGTGAACAATCTGTGAAACAGTACTATAGAAATGCACCACACTAGGATCTTGTACACTTTGTGCGTTGGTGCGATTTTACTGTGTTTCGTATCACAGCAGTGCGCGAGCGCAAAATCTGCAAAGCTGCTGCAGCTCACTGCTGAGGGCTTTAAAGAGCACGTGCAGACCGGAAATACATCTCTTGTTTACTTTGGCAAGCATGGTGAGGTGTCATGTACTGTTTGCTAACGGCTAATGCTATTAATAAAATATTACTGTAAATTAAAGTAAATAAAAAATATATGTAATGTCTAAAGAACATGTAATGTCTAAAAATATACTATTATTGTTATTATTCTATCATATTATTATTAATAATAATAATATATTATATAATACTTTTTTGTTTTTGTTTGTTTTTACAAAAAGAGAAAATTAAGACATTAATAAAATATCATTGTAAATTAAAGTAAATAAAAAAATATCTAATGTCTAAAGAACATATAATGTGTAAAGAAATACAATTATTGTTATTATTATTTCATATTAATAATAATAATACTAATAATATATTATACTATAATTATTATTCTTGTTTTTGTTTGTTTTTGTTTGTTTTTACAAAAAGAGAAAATTAAGACATTTTAAACTTATTTTTGACAAATAAAATGAATTAAAAAAAAAAGCTCCACACTGAGAACACCATCCTCATTGTGAAGCATGGTGGTGGAAGCATCATGTAAAAAAAATTCACAAAATAAACTTACATTTAAATTAATTATGTTAATACATTAAATAGTAAAGCTATGATAAATGTCGGTATGAAATGAATAGATGTAAGAATGAAATTAAGATTAGATGATCTGCAGGTTGATGCAGGTTTTTTTTTCTTTTCTTTTCCATCGTTCTGGTTTTTATTACTTAATTCCTTACAGACACCTTTATGACTGAATGTATTGAGCTTCATATCTACAAGTACTGCATTATCAGAACTGTTAGTCATCACATCATCCGTATATGTTACACACACCACTGCTGCTGTATATTGCACAAAAGCAAAATATTACACAATATTTTTATTTGCACTACTGTGCACTTCTCACACTTTATGTACATAACTGACCAGTCATATATTCTATTCTCATATTTAATACTCATACTGTCTATATTGTATCACATCGTCTGCACTGTCGCATATAGTCTGTATTATCTTATCTTTTGTAGTATAATGTTATTTATGTCTGTACTTTTGAGAGTCACAAACAGCTGGAACCAAATTCCTTGTGTGTCAACACACTTGGCCAATAATCCTGATTGTGATTGATTGTGATTAGGTTATTCTGCTTATTTGCAGCTGATCCAGCAATTGAGACATTTCTAGAGCAGCTAGAGGCGTCTGCCATTGCGTTAGAGGACTACGGCATATTGGTGGCGATGGTCAGTTGGATCACATGTCATTCTTTATCTTCTTATAGTTCCAAGCATGATATATTTCTTATGTGTCACATGCAAGTGGTGTGTTCTGGGAATATTCATGTTTGACCAATTTGCGTGTCTGTAGGTGAATTGCTCCAAAGAAAATGTCGCTGATTACTGCACAGAGGAAGAAATTATGAGAAAAGCATATTTATTCAGGTTTGTGTCAAGGGAAGCGTATAGCAACCAGTTTAGCACTGTTTAACATTTAACACTGAAAAATAACATAAAACGAAAAATCAATCCTAATAAGTTTCTCTGTTTCCACTCCTTGTTTTTCTCAGAGGTGCTGACGTCTTGAGAGGTTTTGAGATTGACACCATTTTTGACGTCAACGCCATCGTGTCCCATATGCTATTGTGAGTTGGGAAACTTGCCAAAAAAGTATGTATTTATTTATTTTTTATTCTGTGATAATTCAGTCCATGATGTTTGCTCTTTGCACAAAGCACGGTGCTCTTCAATGAGGTTCGCTACGTTCACACTCCGGCCGAGTTGGTTGGTGTTGAGAGGGTGGCAAAGGGAAAGAAGGACATCGTGATGGGTCACATACCAGCACTCGGGCTTCCCGGTACAATTCTTTAAAAAAAAATTTCATAATTCATATTTCTTTGACGTGTCTATAGATAACTTGTAGATTACTTATCTAGCAACTATAACCATGAATTGACATTGCACAATATATAGTAAATTTTAAACATTTCTGAGCAGAGCACCGGGCATTAATGGAGGCGGCGTTCGTGTATGGAGGAAAGTACCAGTTTGTACAGACTACCGGAGCACCTCTGCTCAAACACATGGGGTAAGTGTGAGCAGATTTTACAGATTTACAGTAAACTTTTCTCTGTTAAATCAGCCATCAAACATGTTGCTAAAATTATAAACAAAAAGGTTTTAGCCAGACAAATGTACAAAAACAAGCAGATTATATGCAGAACAGCATCCTGAAGACCTGCAAGCCATCAAGCTGATGAAAACTCTACCACCACCATGCTTTCTAAGCAGTGCTTCTATACGCAGTGTTTGTTTCCATTCAGCCTGAAAATTTCATTCGATTTGTCTGACCTCATACTATTCTTCCATTTGTGGCTTTGTGGAGTGTTTGGTAGTCCCGTGAAAAAGTTCTACCAGCTCAGCTGAGGAGCCTCTCCTCCTCTTTCTTGTTTCTCTGATTAATGAAGAAGAAAAATAGCCTCTTTTGTTACTCAAACATTAAAGTGCTGTGAAATTATTTTCTTTGCATCTTCTTTGCATGAGGTCCATTAGTGGCAGTTTGGCAGCACTGGGGCTTGACCCTCCAACCTTCCAATCAACAACCAGAGCCTTATTTATTTGAGCCACCACTGTCCTCTTAACTGAATCCTTAAACGTAAAAAAATAAATCAAGATGATTATGACAATAGCGAATAAGTGTAAAACTGCTTATTATTGCAGGATTGCTGATGTGTCCTCTGTCCAGGCGCGTCTCTGGTTCCTCCATTGCAACGCGGTGTCACAGTCTTCTGAACCGTGTCCACACACACTCATGAGACAGCCACTGAGCACCATCAACATACATGCCTTCCTTCAGCTGATGGAGGCACCGGACCTGGTGAGATACCAAACACAACCACTTAAGTTTTATTTATTTATTTATTTACTTACTTACTTACTTACTTACTTACTTACTTACTTACTTACTTACTTTCAAATCATTGTTGAGGACAGGTGGAGGCAGACATGGATCCTGAAGACGTGGACGTGATCTATAATCACCTGAACGTGCCTGTGCTGTTCCTCTTCGCTCAGACCGAGACACTGCACATGGATCGAAGCATGGCTGAGACTTTGGCCTGGAGGCTACGAGGAGAGATCGGCCTCGTCCTAATCCACAGGTGTCCAGCGCTTAACTTTAAATGTCTCCTGCACTTTAAAACTGTAGTTCCCACAGTAAAAAGTATGTAAAATTATGTATTTCATAAGTTCAAAACATTCACTTTTTACTTTTTAATACTGAACTACATTTATAAGTGGCGACTTATTTATTTATTTATTTTTCACTTTCACTTTAGTTGAAATCCTTCCACTTTTTATTTGAGTAAAAAAAAAAAAGCATGAGGGGAGAAAATATCAACCCCATTACGACAAATTTTATTATTGATTTAAACAGTGAATGTTGTGGTGAGTGTTTAAAGATGTACACATGCAGTTTGTACCATGCTTACCAAAAAAATTGTAGCCTTCAACTATCTGAACGATTAAATGTGTGTGTCTGTGTGTGTGTGTCTGTGTGTGTGTGTGTGTGTGTCTGTGTGTGTGTGTCTGTGTGTGTGTGTCTGTGTGTGTGTGTCTGTGTGTGTGTGTGTGTGTGTGTCTGTGTGTGTGTCTGTGTGTGTGTGTGTGTGTGTGTGTGTGTGTGCCTGTGGTGTCTGTGTCTGTCTGTCTGTCTGCCTGTTTGTCTGTGTGTCTGTGTGTCTGTCTGCCTGTGTGTCTGTGTCTGTGTCTGTGTGTCTGTGTGTGTGTCTGTGTGTGTGTCTGTGTGTGTGTGTGTGTGTGTCTGTGTGTGTGTCTGTCTGTCTGTCTGTCTGTCTGTCTGCCTGTGTGTCTGTGTCTGTGTCTGTGTGTCTGTGTGTGTGTGTCTGTGTGTGTGTGTGTGTGTGTGTGTGTGCGCCTGTGGTGTCTGTGTCTGTCTGTCTGTCTGCCTGTTTGTCTGTGTGTCTGTGTGTGTGTCTGCCTGTGTGTCTGCCTGTGTGTCTGTGTGTGTGTCTGCCTGTGTGTCTGTGTCTGTGTCTGTGTGTGTGTGTGTGTCTGTGTGTGTGTGTCTGTGTGTGTGTGTGTGTGTGTGTGTGTCTGTCTGTCTGTCTGTCTGCCTGTGTGTCTGTGTGTGTCTGTGTGTGTGTCTGCCTGTGTGTCTGTGTGTGTGTCTGCCTGTGTGTCTGTGTCTGTGTCTGTGTCTGTCTGTGTGTGTGTGTGTGTGTCTGTGTGTGTGTGTGTGTGTGTCTGTGTCTGTGTGTGTGTCTGTCTGTCTGTCTGCCTGTGTGTCTGTGTCTGTCTGTGTGTGTGTCTGTCTGTGTATGTGTCTGTCTGTGTGTGTGTCTGTGTCTGTGTGTGTGTGTGTGTGTCTGTGTGTGTGTCTGTCTGTGTCTGTCTGTGTGTGTCTGTCTGTGTGTGTCTGTCTGTGTGTGTCTGCGTGCGTGCGCGCGCGCGCGCATGTGTGTGTGTGTGTGTGTGTGTGTGCGGGTGTGCGGGTGCGCGTGTGCGTGTGCGTGTGTGTGTGTGTGTGTGTACTATAGGGACAATCCCAGGGTTAAAACTCCACTCCGATATAACGCTGCATATCGACTCCCACACGAGGTCAGTACTTCATCTGAGCAGAATATTTCACACAGTTTGTCTGATGTTTCACTCTGTGAGGGTTTGATCAGAACAACATCAGCCAATCGCAGCCTACTGTTAGCACTGCATTACAGTACCGATTGAAATGGGGTTTGCTCTGTCTTTGGAGAAGAATATTAAGGTGGTAGTGTGCGTATATATGTATTTACATAAAAGCAGGCAAGCTCTATTTAGATTTTGTGATTTGCAGCTTCTATCAATCAGAATTTAATTGTAGGTCAAATCTCACAGAGCTGAAATCAAATATCTGAATAAACTGACTCTCAGGAGCAAATGTGTTGGTTTTTTGGTTTATCTCAAGTACCACTGAAGTCGATCTCGGAGTTAAATTTAAAGTATCCTCGTGCAGTTCTCCTGATTTATCCTTATGTTTAACAGGGAGTGAAGTATTTTTCTTTGAAGAATGTTGAAGAAGTCTTTAACCTTATTCAAGGACAACTATTCCAAGAGGAGAAGGAAGAAGACGAAGAAGAGGGGGATGAAGATGAAGATGAGGATCACTGGGCTTCTTTAGGTGACATATTTGTAATTGAGCTAATTTGACACAGAAAAAAAGTGTGATGGATTGACATTTGATGTAGGAGGAACATTGACTTATCTGCTCTATGTACTTTAACTAGACATGTGTTTATTCCCTGTCAGATGTTTTGGATGATGAGGTGGCAGAGTCCGTGTACAGAGACCGTGGTGTAACGCTGGACGTGGAGTCCGTCTCAGAGCTCACAGCAGACACGTTCACTGCTGTAGTAACACAGAACGGCTTCACGGTGGTGCTGTTGTACATGAAATGTAAGGGATTTTGTTTTTATGGTGGTTTTAAAATGTGCCGTGGCATTAAAGTTATGTTTTTTATAAGTTATGAGAGTTATATTTTAATAAATTGTTGGATACGTTTTTTTGTCTGTCCTGTCTAGGGGACGCCGTGTCCATGGCTTTTCTGCAGTCTTATATCGAGGTTGCTGATGCACTCAAAGGTAAAGAAGATACAGATCATTATGAACATTTGAATGCATATTTTGAAATTTAAGCTTATGTGCATGTGTGTATGTGTGTGTGTTTAGGAGTGAGTGATGTCACACTGGCCTCAGTAGACTGTGGCGAGTGGACATGTGTGTGTCGTGAGCAGAATGTCTCCTCTTTCCCCTCCGTCCTGCTGTTTCGCCTGGGTGAAGACGCTCAGTTTTACAGAGGCATGATGGGAATGGAAAGCCTGTATAAATTCATTTTGCTGTGAGTCTTGCGCTAGTTTTCTTTCTTTCACACACACACACACACACACACACACACACACACACACACACACACACACACACACAAACTTTACTAGCATAAGTCATTAGCAAGTCATCAAGCACAGGCTCTACATGACTCAATATGTTCAGTGTGACCTGTTCAGAAGATATCCAGCATTTTAATGCACTAATAGCACTTTATATCATTAAGGCTCAAAGGCAAGGGTGTATGTATGTTAGGGATCTAATCTTCACTTATCATAGAATAGTTTGACTTGTGAATCATCGTCCAAGCTCTTTTATATTCACCTGCATGCTGTGTGGATTTATGCACAACCCGTACCACTAATGAAGCCACCCGAGTCTCTACCAAAGGCATTCATCTCTGTGTCATCAATCAAGCGTCTGTCAACACGGCTGGCATGCGTGCCCTTTTATCCAGTCGTAGCATTAATGTGCATCTGCATGAAACCGAGTGCTTGTTAATATATCTGGTACGCTCTCTGAGATAGCTCCTGTATTTCATTGACCTTCCCAGAAAATGGTTTTAGGCAATTGTTCGGCTTTGTCGAGTTTTTATTTGTAAGCCTATAAGGGTCTTTCTCTGTATGTATGTGAGAAAACTGTACTCTGACTTCTCTAGTTCTTTGCTCCGTTCTTCACTCCTAACACTTCATGTCTTTTATCAGCTACTCTGCATACAGTATCAAGCTGTAAAGGTGTTTCTGGAGCCAAAGCAGACAAACCTTCTTCCTATCTATTGCTTGACCCATCGAAGGCATTACAGCATTATGTGCTTGTCCCAAACACTTTGGCCGTATATCACTGTCTAGTTATGGGGCTGACAGGCATGGTGCCATGATATATCCTGATGACAGTGACCCTTATACAGCATGATTATGGTCTCTGCTACACTGCAACAATAATTCAGGAATGGTTTGAGGAACATGGAAAAAAAAGCCTTCAAGGTCCATTTGCATGCCAATTTTTTCCAGATCTCAGTCCTGTTCAGCGTCTGTGGAATGTGTCGGTCTAACAGGTCTGATCCTGTATGAAACCCCACCTTTCGGGACTTAAAGGATCTGCTGCTAAAATCTTTTTTGCCAGATACCACAGAACACCTTCAGAGGTCTTGTGGAGCCTTGATCAGAGCTGTTTTGGTGGTACATGGAGGGCCTAAATTATTATTCACAATAAGGCAGACACAAACATTAGGCCATGTGTCTCTTTTTAAGGACGTACACAACCCAATCATGATGGATAATACAAAAATGTACAAATTCAGAATATAAATCATATGAATGGTTTTTAAATTCATTGCAACCGGATGTTAATGTCTGTATAAAAGCAACATCACAATTGTACCTACGGTAAAATCTGAGCCATGCTGATAATCCTAAAATAGCACTCTGGCGGTTGGGATTTACGCTTAATTAAGTGATGAAATTAATTACTTAATAAATTTATCCATTCATTCGTTCATTTTTATTAAGCGCTTAATCTCATTCTTGCTGTAGTCAATTCGGACTAGCGGAAATTTGGTGTGAGGTGAAGATGAATGGGATTGGCAGTCTTTAGCAGAGCACCTCACTTACACACACACACACACACACACACACACACACACACACACACACACACACACACTGAGTCACTCATCATTTCAGCAGACACGCACACACACTTCAGCACGACGTCTACTTCTTCAGTGTCCTCTGGCTCCATTGTCTCCATTTTCCTTCCACAACAACAAAGATATGAACATAAGACGTAACGACGTTGGGAATCATTTCACAAATACCAACACGCTACTTATAGTAAATTTAGACTAACCGCTCTGCTGATTGCTTTACATAGCTTCAGAATAACATTTCAAATATCTTTATTCGAAGCTTGAAATTGAAATTTGAGGAGAAGAACATTCCTGATTGTCTGATTGCGCCGGTATGTTACATTTGCCTCGTCAACCTACCCAGAGAAAGTATATAGAGAGTATATCTACGCCAGAGAAAAAATCTGCTTCAGCTCAATTCCAAATATTAGATCATAAAAATCAGGTATGAAAATATTGAACTTGGGTAAAAAAAATGCAGATAAAGAGAGATGTGGAATAGTTTTAGAGCGAGTCTGGCAGGGGAAAAAACGAAAAGTCTTCATCTAGGAAGTCTGTTGAAAAGGTAAATATTATGATGCCTGGTATTTAATTATGATCAAAAAGCTTGATATCGGGTTTAATGATTTCCCAGAACTTCACGAGAGACACAGCTGGACTATTAACCATCATAGCTGTCAAATTCATTTTCTTTAAACGTGTCGTCTTAATGAATAAACATAAAATAATTGGTCAGTTTTTAATAATTAATGGTTAAATTTATTACACACATACTGAACGATTGAGAAAATAAATATAAATCCACAGACAGTCTGATTTTCCAGCTTCTGACAGCTGAAAAGTGGAGAAAATGTATTATTATTATTATTATTATTATTATTATTATTATTATTATTATTTCTTGCAATAAATTCATGGTAATGTGTCTCTGTTTACAAATGATGACTCAAGCAGCTCCATCAATCTGCTTTTCTTAATTATTTTATTGCCAGCCAGAGAAACTTATTCAATTCGATAGAAACTAGAGACACAAATTTGCGGTTGTTTTCAAGGCTCAGAGAAAATGGCTGTTTTACCAGAACGCATTAAACTTCTGCAGGATAATCTGGAGTTCATAAAACATGCTGTGTTTAGCGACCGGCAATCTTGTAAGGCGGTTTAAATGAAACACCCGACTATACGTTGTAGTGAAGGTACAAGATGTGATAAATAGTTAATGGTCCCATGGAGACATTTTACAGAATGTTTAAAGCTTTTAGTGAGCAATTCAGTGAATAAAATACAGGAATTTTAAATACTCAATTAAAAGTGCAAGTCATCACTTAAGAAAGGTTTTGGACTCTTCGGTTTGATTCACACGGATTTTATGATTCAGACACGGTGATACATCCTCAGCCCTGTCATCTGCTCCGACCCCATGATGATTCATCGAAGTGATCTGTGTGTTCTCTGTAATTATCTGCTTGGACCTTTTAAAAGCCAGCGTCCTCTCGAAAGCAGGGTCAATACCGAGTCTAGACTCGTGCGCTGAAGCCTCTTAACATGATGTATGGCAGGATCATAAAATCTTATCACGCAGAATAAAATGGGTTCATACGGTTATGGATTTTGATGTGTTTCGTATCCATTATCCGTTACTTGTGTTTACTGGAGAGTGTGTGGGCTTTTTGTATAACTTAACCGGGCTAGAGGGATGTTTTTGTTTGTGCTGTTATCTGTTGAATTGTGCATCATTTACATGTGTACATTACTATGTTTAGCTTTGCGTCAATTCACTTAATCTCTCATTTTCTTGCGTGTGCGTCCGCAGGAGTCATCTGTCCGTCCCTCTCTTTTTGTCCTCCTCGGATGAAGTCCTGTCATTTCTGGAAGGAGAGCTGTATAACAGACACTCTTCTCTCACGCCCATCCGAGTGCTCGGTCTTTTCACGCCCGAAGATCCGGGTATGATGCGAACAACTAAACATCCTGATATTTGTTTAGCAAGATGCTTCATTTAGCATACCTGATTCTAGTAATCATATTATTCCTGAGGCTGCATCTCAAAACCACTTTAGATTGTTATCACAGAATGTGTGTTTTACTGCAACTGCTATGTTTATCGATTTGGGAAACAAAGCTAAACAGCTTGTGTATACAAAGTTGTTGTGGAACTTAGTGTGGTGCAGCAGATCTTACCTTGTTTACTTCTCAGTTTTTCACATCCTCTCGACTGTTACAGATGTGGCCATTTTTGAAGAAGCAGCGAAATACCTGAGGGGCGAAATGATTCTGGGACTGTTTCAGCACAACGAGGCTAAAAAATGGTATTGACCGCATATTTACACAGCCTGTGAGAGTGCTGAATGTGAGATGCGAGAGTGCTGAATGTGAGATGCGAGAGTGCTGAATGTGAGATGCGAGAGTGCTGAATGTGAGATGCGAGAGTGCTGAATGTGAGATGCGAGAGTGCTGAATGTGAGATGCGAGAGTGCTGAATGTGAGATGCGAAAGTGCTTAATGTGAGATGCTAGAGTGCTGAATGTGAGATGCGAAAGTGCTGAATATGAGATGCGAAAGTGCTGAATGATGCAAGAGTGCTGAATGTGAGATGGTAGAGTGAGGAATGTGAGATGCAAAAGTGCTTAATGTGAGATGCAAGAGTGCTGAATGTGAGATGGTAGAGTGAGGAATGTGAGATGCAAAAGTGTTGAATGATGCAAGAGTGCTGAATGTGAGATGCGAAAGTGCTGAATGATACGAGAGTGCTGAATGTGAGATGCGAGAGTGAGGAATGTGAGATGCGAAAGTGCTGAATGTGAGATGCGAAAGTGCTGAATGATGCGAGAGTGCTGAATGTGAGATGCGAGAGTGCTGAATGTGAGATGCGAAAGTGCTGAATGTGAGATGCGAAAGTGCTGAATGTGAGATGCGAAAGTGCTGAATGATACGAGAGTGCTGAATGTGAGATGCGAGAGTGAGGAATGTGAGATGCGAAAGTGCTGAATGTGAGATGCGAAAGTGCTGAATGATGCGAGAGTGCTGAATGTGAGATGCGAGAGTGCTGAATGTGAGATGCGAAAGTGCTGAATGGTGAGAGAGTGCTGAATGTGAGATGCGAAAGTGCTGATTTGAGATGCGAAAGTGAGGAATGTGAGATGCGAGAGTGCTGAATGTGAGATGCAAAAGTCCTGAATGATGCGAGAGTGCCGAATTTGAGATGCGAAAGTGAGGAATGTGAGATGCGAGAGTGCTGAATGTGAGATGCGAAAGTGCTGAATGATGTAAAAGTGAGGAATGTGAGATGCGAGAGTGCTGAATGTGAGATGCGAGAGTGAGGAATGTGAGATGCGAGAGTGCTGAATGATGCGAGAGTGCTGAATGATGCGAGAGTGCTGAATGATGCGAGAGTGCTGAATGATGCGAGAGTGCTGAATGTGAGATGCGAGAGTGCTGAATGTGAGATGCAAAAGTGCTGAATGATGCGAGAGTGCTGAATGTCAGATGCGAAAGTGCTGAATTTGAGAATGAGGAAAGTGAGGAATGTGACATGCGAGATTGCTGAATGTGAGATGCGAAAGTGAGGAATGTGACATGCGAGAGTGCTGAATGTGAGATGCGAAAGTGCTGAATGTGAGATGCGAAAGTGCTGAATTTGAGAGTGAGGAAAGTGAGGAATGTGACATGCGAGATTGCTGAATGTGAGATGCGAAAGTGAGGAATGTGACATGCGAGAGTGCTGAATGTGAGATGCGAAAGTGCTGAATGTGAGATGCGAAAGTGCTGAATTTGAGAGTGAGGAAAGTGAGGAATGTGACATGCGAGATTGCTGAATGTGAGATGCGAAAGTGAGGAATGTGACATGCGAGAGTGCTGAATGTGAGATGTGAGAGTGCTGAGTGTGAATTGTGAGAGTGCTCAGTGTGAATTGTGAGAGTGCTGAATATAAGATCTGAGAGTAATGAATGAAATTTGTGAGAGCGCTGAAAATAAGATGAGAGCCTTAAATGTTAGATGTGAAAGCGTTGGTTGCCAGATGTGAGAGTGAAGCGATAGGCGACTGTGTTACATTTTAGAATGCAAATGCTTTGCTGTGTGCTATGCAACAGTGAGTTCTTTTACTTATCGGTTGGAATGCTAGACAGAGCTGCGAATGTGGATGTGCAGGACTGCATGTGAGACGTGAAAGCGCTGAAAGTTTATTTATTTATTTATGTATTTTTGTTTCAGGTCTCATGAGCATTCTGTGATGTTGCCTGCTATTCTGGTGTCTTATGGCCCTGGAGTTCAGAGAAAAGTTCATTCCCTTCTTTTCTCCACATTACAGGAAACGATCTCGCACATCAGGAGAGCGACACGTGATACTTTTGTAAGAACCAATTTATTCGTGAGTCACATCATTGTTCTGAATCTTTTTGGCCTTTTGAACCTTTTCCTCTGCTCATATATATAATCATTTGCTGCTATTTAATCTGCGCAACATTATAGCATTTATTGGCAAAGCCAGAGGGTTTGAATCTCTTTGAAAGTTTCTTGGAAAAATCCTTATTTTATTGTAGCACTTAATGAAAACAAAGTCTGCTTTGAAGAAGACAAAATCTCTGCTGATTCATTACAAAAGCGGAAAAAAAAGCCAACATGCTAGTCGTGACGTAAACGGAAGCAAAGTTCTAGATTATCGCTGTGATTTGGTTTTTTTTTATCTAATCTGTTTTTCATACCATAAACTTTTTTAAAGTGGATTTAAAAAGTCTACACAGCTTTGTTAAATAAACGTCACTTTCTCTTTATTTTTTCTATCTTTAATGTGATTTGGCAAAACGTTTGTGGGAAGCGAAAAAGATAAACACATTCTGGTTGCACAAGAATTCACAACTTTTATCATAACTTTATTAAAACACATTTGGCGTGTAACACAGCACTCAGTCTTTCTGGGTAAGAGGCTTACCACTTTCGCACATCTTGATTTTATTCCCCTGTTCCTTGCAAAAATGTTCCAACTCTATCAACCCGTAGGTTTGTAATAGGATTTAGATCTAGGCTCTTTTTGGGCCTATTGATCATCTTCTGAAACCATTCCTTTGTTGACTCCGTGGATGAGTCTTTGGCTCATCGTTGTGCTGTGAGGTGGATTTTCTCTTCATTTTCATCTGTCTAAGGGCCTTTTTACACCTGGTCACTTCATGTGTGTTCTCTGATCCGATATCTATCTGATTTGTTAAAACTGTACCATTTACAATAGGCCACATAAATGCGTCTCGGCGGATCGGATATCGATCTGATCTTTCTACTCCCGCCCAATATGCAAATATATTTTACCTCATTTCCGGGGTAATTGAAATGGAACACGCTTTGGTGTATGCGGTTGCTACCAAAAACAGCATTTACTGTTTGCTGCATTTTCATTGGCAGCAGCAGTGCATTTTAAGACCCAACGAAACACCTGGGTGAAAGATCGGAGCCAACGCCGGTGGGAAAACATATTTGTTTCTGGCGCGATGCACGATTCGCGAGTCACATGCGTTACGCACTTCGGTTTGGGAGGAGTATAGCGCTGATGTACGTGGCTTGAACAACCACATTCATTTACACCTGTCCAGTTTCATCTGAAATGCGTCCCAGACCTCCTCCTGAAGTGGTTTGAGCGATCGGATTTATATCCGTCTCGAAACCGTTTCGGAGGGCATTTAGACTTGGTCTTTTTACCATCGGATAGCTATCTGATCACAGAAAATGCATGAAGTGACCAGGTGTAAAAAACCCCTAACAGAGGCCTGGAGGTTTTGTGCCAAAATAGATTGGATTTATCTCTCTATCTTGACTGGAGCTCCAGTCTTAGCTCCAGTCTCCCCTGTAGCGTGATGCTGCCACCACCATGCTTTACTGTGTTTATAGTGTTCTCTGTGTGATGATATTTTGTTTTTATATAAATTACATCTTTAGGATTTTATCGACGTCATTCTAGACGTTTCTATAGACAAATCTTATCTATATATGGGGGTTTAATCAGAATCACTTCACTACTGATTAAAGGTCTGATAAGTTCCTGTTGATTATCTGTGGGGTTTTTTTTTCCATTCTTAACACCCTTCTTAACACTTAACACAGATCTATGTTTCAGTATTAAAGGGGTGTGTAAACTTGTTTTTCTTTTCTTTTCTTTTAAATTTTATTGGATAACGTATTACAATAACAGTGGAAAAAACCTATTTAATTTTAACATGGGTGTGTAGACTTTTTAGCACAGATCAATCGATTTAACATATCCTGTTTATTATCTTTTTTTGCCCGCAAAGTGACCGCAGCACCCGCATGCATCTGTATTTCCTTTCTCTTTGTCGTTGCTCTGCACTCTCACTGTGACCAGCCTGAACTGACGGTGGAGAACCTGCCATGGTACGTGGAGCTCAGGAAGCCTCTGCTGATAATGTTTGTTGGGGGAGAAGAAAGTCCAGAGACTTTGCAGTCTCTTGAGGAGATGAGAAAAGCTGAGACATCCGGGCAGCTGGAGTCATCACTGCCTTGCTGGATCCACCTGTAAGGGTTATTAATATACATACATATATATATATATATATATATATATATATATATATATATATATATATATATATATATACACACACATATATACATATATATGTGTGTGTATATATATATATATATATATATATATATATATATATATATATACATACATATATATATATATATATGTATGTATGTTGATTTCTGTGTGAAGTTAATAATAATTAAAAAAAAACAACCACCATTTTTTTTTTCCGAGTCCTTAAACCAAATCCTTATTTACTTGTTTGTGTTTTGTCACAGGGGTCGCACACCGGCTGGAAGGGCCATCTTAGAGACGTATCTTAGCTACGTTCCTCCGCTCCCTGCTTTGGTGCTGTCACAGCTGAGCTCAGGTGGAGAAGTGTATCACTTCCCCACAGAGCGTCCTCTGCTGGCTGAAAATATCATTCAGTGGCTGCGGCGGATAGAAAACCAGCAGGAGGAGGCTGCAGGTGAGCTGCATGAGTGCCTCCAGGCTTTGCTAACTTTGCTAATGTTCGTGATTTAAAAATATAAAAGACATAGAAAAATAGAATTGAATTGTTATATGTATTTTTGGGTTTTGGTTGCTGTTTAATAAATCACTTTGAATATGGTTATACAAATCAAAATATATGCTGAAATTCTACCCTTGAGTTAGCAGTCTAACCTCTCAGCTATAAGGTTGTTATTGTTGGAGTTCATGGAGAGTGTGAGAGTATTTTTAAAGTGCATATTTATTCTTTATTCTCCCGGTATTCCCGTCAAATAATTTGTTGTTTTAATTTAAAATTGCAAATTCAGGGGTATAGTTCTTGATAAGTGATGCAATGAAAACATTTCTGGGTACAGGATTCGGTCTTTATGCGCTACCCATGTGAATAACAGGCATTCACACATCTCTTATTCACTCTATTCATTCCGATCCCTTGCGCATTCGCTAACACAATCGCCATTGTCTTTCTGACAAAAAAACTTATTTCTCAGCTATGCCAACATTCTGCAGATCCAAACAGTACTCTTCTCCTGTCAGCCCCCCAACAAATAGCTGTTAAAAGCCAAGATGCCCTCCTGTACCATGCCATCTGCTTCCTATGAGGTTGGAGTAGCTACATCCCTTAATTGTGTCTGATCATTTCCAGCCATTTTCCTGAAACCCTCCAGCTCCTGTGGCCGCATCCTTTCGGGTTTGGCGTGCCAACCCGCAGTAATTAAGGGGCATACTTTCATTCATCCGTCATTTTAAATGGGGGTTTTACCACCGTACTTGAGCCAGTCTGTCTACAGACTCTACTCTTACCTGCTGCTGAAATACAAACATCTGTCTACACTGTGTGCTGTACTTTGTCCCAGACGTTCTGGGGTAATGGCTGCTGACATTTCCTTGAGTGCCAGTTTAAAAACACATGATCACCACCCAGTCATGAGTCTTAAGTGTGAGCGTGCATCCTGGCACCTAGCGATTATACACCTTGACGTTACTTGGTTCTCTTTTGGTAAGAGATTATAAAGTTCAGTGATGGACTGCATGTCAGTGAGACAGTGTAAAGCCAAACCCAGTGTTATACTAGCAGACTTTCTCCAATCAGTTTTTCCACATTTTGTATTGTTACATTCTGGAATTAAACTTGACATGACTGGGATTTTGCCTTTTGATTAACAAAACATTTTTTTACTGTGAGACAAATTGTAAACAAAAAAGGCAGACATTTGTTAGACATAATTTCTTCCTTGGGTCAGTAAACATCACTGGCTGCGTTTATGGTATGCTTCTTAGGTATGTCTCTGTTAGCTTTGCACATCTGGATCTTCATATTGTTGCACATTATTCTTGCCAAATTTCTCTGTCATATTTGAATGGAGACGGTTGCTGAACAGTGCTGATCATGGCTTGGTAAAAATTCTCAATCAGCATGAGATCTGGGCTTCGACTAACATATTATTGGTTTGGAAACTTTCCACTGTAGCTTTAACTTTATTCCGCGTTTTGAAAGGGAACCATCAGCCCAGCGTCAAGTCTCTTGCAGACTGAAGCAGCCCTTCATTTCAATATTTTGCCATGTTGCCCTCAACCCTGACCATTTCTTTTTTTAGTCTCTGCTGATTAAAAGTTATTCACAATGTATAACGCTACCTCCTCCATTCTTCACTTTAGGGTCGGTGTCGATAAATGACTACCTCATTTAGGTTCTTCATTTTTCAAGGATTATTGCTCTTTTGGATGGGCATAAAAAGCATCTACACTATGTTATGCTACCACCATCATGCTTCACTTTGGGAATGATGTTGAGCAAAGACAAACATTTACTTTCTTGATTTTGAACCACTCAACGGTAGCTTTTTGAACATTTTGGTTCATTGTGCTGTTAGAAGGTGAACCTTCTGCCCAGACTCATGTCCCTTGTAGACTGGGGGAAGGCCTTTCTGTCTGATATTTTGCTATATTGCCCTCAGCGCTGACCTTTTAACCAGTACATGCTGATTAAAAAAACGCATACACACAACGTGACGCTACCACCACCATGCTTCATGGTGGGAATGGTGTGATGGTTGAGACAATGCTGGGTTTCTGAAAAAAAGTAGGCCAAAATTAAATTTTTGATCTTATCACATTAAAAAAAACCTTTATCCACATGTTAGTCCTTTATCCATAAAGTTATTTTATACTTTTTTCATTGATTCTTTTCACCACACTTCCATAAACCCCGTCTTGTGCTCTTTACAGGTTACGATTATATAATACCCTCAGTTCTTGGTCAGTGAGTTTTGGTGGATACTTTACATTGGTGCCTGAGTTGTGATTGAGCTAAGTTCTTTGTGCTGGACTTGTTTTGATAATTCTGTAGCCTTCATGGTGCTTTTTTTTTATTGCCGTCATGTTACGACTTAATTGAATGATAATTATGTGGAAACAGTCACAGTCTAGATCTGTTTTTTATTTGTAATATAGAATCTTATATATATAATCTTATATAATGGGCCAGTGGCGGTTCAAGTGGTTAAGGCTCTGGGTTGCTGATCGAAGGATTGTAGTTCAAGAACCAGCACTTCCAAGATGCTACTGCTGGGCCCCTGTGCAAGGCTCTTAACCCACCCGATCCAGGGGTGCTGTATTAGATTAGATTAGATTAGATTAGATTAGATTCAACTTTATTGTCATTACACATGTACAAGTACAAGGCAAAGAAATGCAGTATCATGGCCAACCCTGCGCTCTGACCCTAACTTGCAAAAGTTGGGATATGCGATGAAATAATTTCACTTTGCTATTATTGTATATGCGCCAAAATAAAGGCTTCTGTTTTGTTCTATCTATTAATCTTGCTCGAGTTCATCTGACTTGCAGGTTATAACAGAAAAAAATGTAAAATTGTTATTTTTCGCAAGGCACTTTTATCAGAATCTTATCTAAGCACATAGCTATTGAAGTAGCTGGCAATGACTCTTATGACTCTGACTCTTGCAAGATAAGACACCTACACATGGAACAAGAGCGAGAATGAGTCCAGATTAAAGTAGAGATCCATGACATTTAAAGCCATGTAATCATGACTGACCTTCTCTCCTTTTGTTTAACGTGAGCACTGGATGTTCCTTTCATACAAACCCTGTGCCATCTGTCACACGTTCCTCTCACTCTTGTTGATCCACTTGCAGCTCTGAAACTCATGGAAACTTGTTTTCATTTCCCATCTCCTTAAATCTAATGACAGTTTAGGTCCCGTTCAGATTTATCGTCTTTCATGCTCTCGTTGCGTATTTACATGTTTCGTAGGCCATTTGGATTCAGATATTTGATTCACATCTCTCTGAACATTTTCCAGTAAAGCACTTTTGGCCTTGCTGGCATATTCTTCCTCCTGCCGGCTCACAGTTAGTTCCCAGCAATGAGACGTTTGGCTTTCTGAGCTTGACAGGAATTAAGATGAGGCCAGTTTTAAAGTAATTTCTTTACCAGCATGACTGGAACTATGCTCTAAACGTGCTTTCCGAACAATGAGGTAGAAAAGACAATGTTAGCTTTTCACTTGGTGTGTGTTAAAGGAGCAGAATTGACCTCAAATCAAATAGAAACCATTTCCTCTCTTTTTTTTTTCATCCTAATGTAGGCAGACAGTCCGGATCTGGACATTTGGTGTGCACAGTTGCCTTATTTAGTTTTGCTCTGGTGCTTCAAATCTAAGCTACCAGCTTAGCGTTTCTCAAAATGTATGTTTATCTCATTATAAACAGCTTTGTCTAGACGTACGATATTATCTCTTGCACTATATTACATGATGTTATCTAGGAACATGGATGAAAAATGCAACAGAGCTTTTCGTTAACTCAGATAAGAGTCATGGCCCAAAGTTGACGATAACCTAGCCTCTGTTTTACACATATTTTAAACGAATAAATAGCGATAATAAATCAGCAGTTGCTGTTTGTTCTCATTGTTGAAGTATGTTCAGGTACAGCTGATTTTACATTTATCTCTGTCTGCAGAATAATCTCAATTTTTCAGTAATGCAGCTCATCCACTGCAGTACATCAGCTGCTCATATAAACTCCTTTTTCTTTTGTCCTAAATGAATGGCTAATTCATGGAATTAGGATTATAGAGAATAATTTCATTAAGAGAATCATTTCAAGAGTCATATTAACGCATTGTCTTTGCATTTCAATGCTGCACCATGAATCAGTATTTTATCAGGCTCTTTTGTATTGCTTATGCCACATTGCTATGTTTTCTTTTTTTTTCTTCTTCTTCTTTTCTTTTTTCTTTTTTTTCTTGGTCAGAATTCTTTTTGAAGAGTTTCTGACAATTCTCTTATTTCTCGTTTTTTTATTTTTGTTTTTTTTTAGGTGTGATTCCAGATAAATCTTGGCATCCCCCCGTACCGTTTTATGACTTTCTGGCCATTATGGATGAAGAGGCGCCGGGATACGCGGCTCAGCAGCGCCCTAAAGCAAAGCCTGTTGGGAAAAAGGGGGAAGGAGATCAGGAGACACAACATGCAGGAAGAGAAACAGATTTCAAACCTCAAACAGGTCCTCATCATACTGAACTATAGACTTATAGACTTTTCTCATGGTACCTCTTCACAGATGACTAAAAGGAGTCCCGGCGGTATTTATATCAGTCTAAATGAAAGACAGGAAAAACGGCATTTAAACCTAAAGTCTATTTACATTATTTACTGCTGTTCTTTCTCAGGTCAGATGCATTGCATACCGCCATTTTCAGATGAACCATATATGGCAGTTAGGCTGTAGCTTTATTATATTCAATTTATTACGATTGTGTATTATTTATATATTTATTTTTTAAAATAATTTTAGCATTTTCTACAATGTCATATTACACTTTTTTATCATGCAGTCCCTTCTTGGCTGATTTGTACAGAAAAGCTGAGATACAGTAACAGTGTATTCCTGTAATTCGACATGTTTGTCATTTGATGAGAAGCTGCAGTTTTACTGATTGAATCAAGGCCGATTTTCAATCGTCCTCTCTTCGTGCTGTTCTGCTTCTGCTATCGAACGCAACATAACAAACCTGTGTTTCATTTCCTATCCTGTAAAAGTTGAGTGTCTTTAAAATAGGAGACGGGGAAAAAAACAGCAATCAAAAGAGTAGGAAAAAAGGAAAGGCTTTTATACACGTCATGCTTTTTTCCAATAAAATTCCAAGTATGAGACCATATTAAAAAGGAAATTTGGCTTTCTTTTGGATTACTTTGTGCTCTTTTAGTCCTAAAACCCAGAAATACGTTTTCAGTTTCTTCAGCCTCAAATCAGTGGTGTTTTTGGTTAGATGCCTGACATAAGGAAACAAAACTGTATTTACTGTTAAATTTGTTTCATTTTCATACATATTTATTTCATATTTATGTACATGTCCAGATTCTTTATTTGTATTTTTATTTTTATTTTTGTGGAAATACAAATACAAGTAAAACCATTATAAGTGAATAAATAAATAAATAAAAAGATTTTATATACAGTTTATATATATATATTTTATATTTCTGTGTATTCTTAAAGCTCATCATAAAAACCTGCCATTTTAACAGGGGTGTGTAAACTTTTCTTTGGGCTCATGTAATTTGAAGTTGATTTGTCTCAACATGTATATTGTCGAAAAATATTTTTTAAAAGTACTTTATATTTTGTATATTTTCTCACAACACTCGCAACTAAATGCGAGGGGAGCGTGTTGTGGCAGAGAGTGCTTATAAAATCACTGAGACATTGAAGCATACAACTGAAATGCACAGATCACCCTTGAGTTTATCAAAAAACATCAGTTCTCTCTTCTGGGGCTGGAGAGTGGGGTAGAGAAGAGAGTGAGAAACAGCAACATCGCAAACCAGATGGTAATAAAACCACAGAGGAGCAGCTGTACAGGATTGAATTACTTCATGTTATCCCAATATCATTCAGCCCGAGCTAAATACGGGAACGTTTATTAGTCAACAGCAATAAAAAGCAAATTAAACTAAACAAACGGCAAGCTGTAAGTAATGTTCTAAAAGATCATATTACAAAACATTTGTATTTGTCTTTTTACAATGAGTCAGCACTTCTGTCCTGGCCCCTGTCATGCTACGCTGTCACTCCACAAACAAACTAAGGAGTGGTGGGAAACAGTGTGTTTGTACCTTTTGCCATCAGTTATTATCAGTTATGGCCCTGAAAGGAAAAGTAAAATGAAAAATTTGTTTTAGTAAAACAAACAGCAGTAGTCAAACAGCTGACGAAAAAAGTTTTATTCCCTAAGTTGTATATGAGTTGAAGTGTAATCCTTCCTCACACTTCTGGGGTTGGGGGTTTGATGCCAGACTCCGCTCTGAGTGGACATTGCATGTTCTCCCTATTCTTCAGTTTTGCCCTGTGATGAGTTGGCACCACATTCAGGGTGTCCAAAGGCTCAAGGCTCCCTGTGATCCTGTGTAGGATAAACAGTATTGAAGATGGATGGATGGATTAGAGGTCTTCACGGGTCAACTTGGATCCGAAAACCTGAGGTCCGACCCGAGACCCGAGCGGGTTCGGGTCTAAAAGTTTCACGTGTGCCTCAGACACGGGTCATGTATAATAATAGCGGCATCGGGTCTCGGGTAATTTAAAATTAATGTGTTTTTACCGAACAGACCCGAGAAGACCCGAACTACTGTATCTCGTGTGTGTGCATCGACTCAAGTCCTTTTCCAACCTCTTCTCCGTTTACCAAGTCCGCTTGCGACGTGTGGCTGGCGACGTGTGGCTTGCGACGTGTGGCTGGCGACGTGTGGCCGGCGACGTGTGGCCGGCGACGTGTGGCTGGCGACGTGTGGCTGGCGGTAAGCTAATTTTCGTTGAAACAGACCTGTCAATCAATTTTGAATCCACTCTGTAGCGGTTATTTTAGTGTAGAGTTATGCAACATTCGGGTCTAGTCGGGTTAAAAAATAATTGCCAACGGGTCGGGTCAGACTCGTGTCTAATTTTTTTAGGGTTTGTCTCGGGTCAGGTCTTTCTGTAAAAAAAAAAAACTAAATTATTCGGGTAAAAAGTGATTCGGGTCACTTCGGGTCGGGTACATTTCTTTAGACCCGAGAAGACCTCTAGGATGGTTGGATGAATGGATGGATGGATGAATGGATGGATGAATGGATGGGCACGAGGCAGCGGTTAGGATTTGAAGCTTGTAGGACAAAGAAAGACTCGATTCAGCTTTTAGGTAGTAGTAGTTTACTAGGTACTAGTTTGTTTAATGTTATATGGAAAGTACAACTAACTAAATACTAAATTTATTTGAAAAAATGTAAACGAGGTATATTTGCATGCAGGATAAGAAAAAAATCAAAATCAAAATCTGTAATTGAGGACAATTAGGAAACTTGAGCATGAGTTTAAGAAACTGTCATGCTGGGGCTTATTTTATCCTGCTATTCAACGCTGGTTAGAAAAAGAAAAAACAAGATTGAATTTGATTTCCTTTTACAGTAAGCTACAGGGTTTTGTAGTTTACTGACTAAGAAGGTAAAAAAGAAACTACTTATCATCTATGTTTGCCTTTCAGTTACATTCTAATCTGCTTTGGCTGTATTTTAGAATTTACAAGTTTGTAGAGGTCAAAAATGATCCCCCTCCAAATGATACTCATGAAAAGTAAAATGTCATGTAGGCACAAATGAAATGTCTCATAGACAAGAGTGAGCTTATTTAGCCCACCACGAGTCTCTGTATCTAGTTTTTCTCATCTGCAACTGCCTAAAAATGGAATTGGCTAGACCACTAAAAGATGCCTAAGATAAAGAGAGAAAAAAAGCACTGCAAGCTGCAGCCTGCTGAGAATTCGAGGAGGAACAGAATGATGTTACTGTTACGTCAGTATCATAGTTTCACGATAAAAAATAGGAGGACTGATTTGCAGGGAATGGGGTGTTGCCGTCGATTTGTAAAGAATAATTGGTGTTATGTGCAAAATGCAGCCCAATTAACTTTACACTATTGTGTGTGAATGTGTGCTAATTTCTGTTGATAGTTGCGGTGACGCGTTAATAGTTATGTGTGAACAATAAGGCTAATTATAGGCCTGTGTGCCTGGCATCTATGCTGTCTGCCAAAACTTCTGTATAAACAAAGTCCAGATTGGTTTCATCCATTTAGGATCTATAGAAACAAATAGTTTAACCATGCGGTCTAGACCCAGAGATTGTCTGTGAAGACTTCCTGGAGGGGCCACACTCAGGATTCATCAATTGAACTGATGGCTAAATATACACCATCCGGTCCAAATACTGCCATGAGATTTATATTAAGAAATGCTCCGCAGGTTTTCCTTAAGAACGTTCTGTGAGGATTATGGGGTTGATTAACAAATGTGTTAATGAGTGATGAGTTCAAACACAGCATCACTGCAGAGTCACCTTGCCACCAATGCACGTGCAAGGCAAAATTATTGCCAAGGCATGTAGTTGTCTCATGCTTTTTAGTGATGTAATTGCTAGCCAAAGTGCAGACTTTTATAGGATCTTCTAAGGGATGTCTTATGGGACTCCAATATAATAGATAGATTCCACTCTGGACTCTTGAGAGGAGTGTAACAGACAAAAGTGGCTTGCTTCCTTCAGAAAGGCTGCGGACAGGTTTATGAGCCCCATGCGAGAATGACCAATGACCACATGCTTTCAACATATACAAGTGTTCTTATCAGTCCCCGTACAAAGGCTAGTTCTGTACAGTGTACTTAGGAGTGCACTGGATCTAATGATAGAGCACATACCTTTAGAGATGCAAACAAAACTAGATTTCTTGCGTTCAGGAGTCTCTTTTGGCTGTTGGGTTGCCACTCCATTGGGCTAAATTCAATAAAACATACCAAATAACTCCTTCTAATTGGCACAATATATTCATTCATTCATTCATTCATTCATTTTCTACCACTTATCCGAACTACCTCGGGTCACGGGGAGCCTGTGCCTATCTCAGGCGTCATCGGACATCAATGCAGTATACTGTACACTGTGGATGGAGTGCCAACTCTTCGCAGGGCACACACACACTCTCATTCACTCACACACACACACACTATGGACAATTTTCCAGAGATGCCAACCTACCATGCATGTCTTTGGACCGGGTTAGGAAACCGGAGTACCAGGAGGAAACCCCCGAGGCACTGGGAGAACATGCAAACTCCACACACACAAGGCGGAGGCGGGAATCGAACCCCCAACCCTGGAGGTGTGAGGCAAACGTGCTAACCACTAAGCCACCGTGTCCCCCTGGCACAATATATTTATTCAACAATCCATTTACTAGTGTGCGAGGTATTGAGTGCGACCTCTTACTGCTCTTTTGCTTGAGGTATCTCATGGCCAGAATATTGACCAAACAGATTGGCGAACAAATAACTGAGTAGCAGTGGAACTCAAGGACAGCTGGCTGATGTGTTCTACTAATAACTGCGGCTTCACACACCTCCTACCTATGCCTTTGTGGTACGACACTGACCCCCAAGCCAGTGCAAGAGCCTTTTCATGAGAAAATCTTTGTGATTTTGTGCATTCAACAATAATACTTTGCAAGTCAAGCAACACCTTCTAAGAACAGGGAAATCCAAGATTGTGTTAAACTTGCCCCTAAATCTTGATAGTCCTTGCCCCTAAATCTGATGTTCCTGCAACAAACGTTAAGATAAAGACTGGTAACTAATACACTTTGAAAAAAGAATGTTAAATACATTGATATGCTGTGATTTTTTTTCTATAACTATTTACAGCTTGGTGCATGCTAGATCTTATAGCATGTTGAAAGTAAGAGCCAGAATTATGGAACTTTAAGATAAAGAGTAAGGTTATGAAAACATTGGCACGATATAATGTTGTTACAGGTTGTACTAAAGGGGCTCAAAATTTCAAAAAGCATCTCTGTCTGCTAATAAGTCAGCTTAGATGTCTTAACATAAACCCTCACTAAATCACGGCCTAGGTGTGCAGAAAAAAACTCATAATCATAAAAAATAACACATTATCATAATAGAAAATTATCATTTATTGCTTAAAAAAACTCCAGTTCTGGCATCTGTACACTGATGGGGTTTCATCTCACTGTTGTTTAGCTACTAAGTCCATTTTTATGAAGATATTATTACACAATTCCGTTAATGCCAAAACTTTGTAATTGACTTTTTTTGTTCGAGTCCGATAATGTGGCTAGGGGATTTTTTTTTAATAATATGTTAGCCTACAGCTAATGGCAATGTACCTTTCTTGTAACTGCTTATTACAATCCTGTAATAAGTTGATCAGTTACTGTTTAAGTCAAAGCACCTAGTAGAGAATGAATAAAACATTAATGTATTCTGAAAAATAGGCTCAATTTCAATAGCAAAAAAATGGGTTTTTAAGCCTTGAGGGCAACAAAGTCTCTCTCTTTCACTCCCCCACTCTGAGTCAAGTGAAATCAAGAAGCTTTTTTTTTTTTCCAACCATAAATAGGCGACACGGTACGTAGTGAAATGAAACAACATTTCTCCAGGACCATGCTGCTGCATAAAACAACACAGAGCTACATAAAAACAAAGAGCTAAGTAAGATGTCCTAGCCACATAAAGTGCATATAAACAATGATTCACACAATACAAAAATGAGCAAACACACAGCAATCCCTAATGGATGGAGGTTAAGCAATGAACACTTAAATGACAAATTCGAACGCATGACACTGTGCATAATTTGTGGTTATATTGTGCACTTTGCAGCAATTTTTTGATGTGGCTTCATGACCTGTCTGTAATCCCACATGGTAAATTCACTGATTCAATTACTTTAAGGCCAATGTTTCTGTTTGGTGCATCCTGTGAGTAATCCAACGGTTTGACAGCAGTTGATCATGACAACCCCCTGGTGAAGGATTGCAAGCTTATCTGTGGATCTTTTCCACATAACTTATGAGGTTTCCAACCCACGCTAGTGAAACTCTAATGACGTGTGTTACCAGAAATAGGGTGATAATTATAAGTAGTGCCGGGTCTCCATTTTTTTATTAGTATGATATACAGCAACACTGAAGAGAACATACAAAAAATGTGTGGCTTAAAATCCTGCTTCTAATTTATATTTTTACCGTTGCTAAGCAGTGTCTTAATGGCTGTATCCTGAATGTGTAACTACTGTAATGACGTGATAATGATCACCACTTAGCTGAACCCACAGCATGATTTTATGGACAAGTAAGAAGCCTCTAATGTGAAGAAACTGTAATAGGAGCTTTAGACAAGCTGCAGTGTTAAAACTCACGTACGGATTTTTTTCATGCTATCTTTGTTCATGTGGCTTTATGCTTTAGGTGGTGCTGAATTTAACCACGACCATTAACCACGATTTCCTCTACACTGACTAGAGCACTAGTGTCAGCTAAACAGCCCCCACCTTCAGTCCTATAGCATGATGTTGTTTTGGTTCAGCCCAGCCATGTGACTAACATGAGATACTTGTGTCACATGCAGGAAGTGACTACTATGAGTTTGCAGATATTCCTGCAGCTCATTTAATGTCATATAGATCTCTCAACAGCCTTCCTGATAAATTGCCCTCTTGTTTTATCATCAGTTTTGGAGGAATGTCTTGATCTTGGTAATGCTTTTGTTGTGCCTCATTTTCTGCACTTGATGATGGCCTTTACAATCTTTTATAGTACATCTAGTGCTTTGTAATATCTTTTGTACCCCTCTTCTGATTGGATCGATCAATAAGATCAAGTTCCTGCTTTGTACAGTAGGTTCTCTGTAGGTAGCATGTTCTCCAGATCTAGAAATTGTCTCCTGTAGCCTATATGTCTTACTAGTCTTGCTGTATGCAGTCAATAAATGGAGTTATCATGGATTTCACTTTCTCACACACTCCCTCAATGCTATGCAAGGGGAATTGAAAGATTTGTGACAGTGGATTGTGATGTATTTATTTTTAGATGTAAAAGCCAACAAAGAGTATGTGTGCTAGGCCTCAATGGATTTACAGCATTTATTCCATTGAGGGCTGTAATAGCATATCCTGTGTATCATATATATTCCAGAACGTTATCAACAATAGCGATGTACTTTTATATGTCACTATGAAATTCAAGATAGTTCAAGGCAATTTAGTCAGAACATTCCAGGGAATGAAGGCCATATTGCAATGGTATGTTGGAAAATACTACATCATAGTAATTTGGTTACGTTCTTAAAAGCCTGGGTATGTACGCACAGGCACACAAGATGGTATCCTGTCCACAATGATTATTCATACAATCACAATTACATATGTAAGTAGTGTTATATTAATGGGGGATCTATAATAATAATAATAATAATAATAATAATAATAATAATAATAATAATAATAATAATGGGGGATCTATGTCTGCTCCATGTAGTCGCTCCACTGGTGCCCAACAAGGGACAGTACTTTGTCCTTTGATGTTCTCATGCAATACTTGATCTTTTTGTCCCTTGGTTTTTAAACCACTGCAATGCAGAAGACTCTCCAATCTTTGTTGGCAGACATCTCACCATGGAACATCTGTTGTACCACAAAGGCAAAAGCTATTAGTAGAACACATCAGCCAGCTGGAACTCAATGCTGTCCTTGAGTTCCACCGGTACTACAGTAAGTTGTTTGGTTCCCAGTCCGGCGAAAATGATGACCATGAGATCCATCCATCCATCCATCCATCCATCCATCCATCTTCTACCGCTTATCCGTGGCCGGGTCGCAGTGGCAACAGACTAAGCAGGGATGCCCAGACTTCCTTCTTCCCAGACACTTCCTCCAGCTCTCGTCGCCCGGTATGGTGCAACCGGGGCCCCTCCCTGGAGCCAGGCCCAGGGTTGGGGCTTGCATGCGAGCGCCTGGTGGCCCGGTCTTACCCCACGGGGCCTGGCCGGGCTCAGCCCAAAGGAGCAACGTAGGGCCGATCTCCCGTGGGCCAACCACCTGCAGGAGGAACCATAAGGGGCCGGTGCATTGTGGATTGGGTGGCAGTCGAAGGCGGGGGCCTCAGCGACCCAATCCCCGGATATGGTACCCATGAGATACATGAAGCAAAAGAACAGTATGAGGTTAGAAGGCACTCACTAAAAAATGGACCAGGATCCATTTATATCAAAGCATTTACCTTATCACACCCCATACTCCAATCCTCCAGCACTGCTCAACCATCCCACCATCCCACCATCTCTCAGGGTAGCATGAAGGCATGTCCACTATTCTGGCACCTAGGTGGTGGAATGAACTTTCCCTGGAGGTCCAAACAGCTGAGTCACTGGCAGTCTTTAAATGACGTCTAAATACCTACCTTTTCCTGAAGTACTCAAATTAGCACTTTAATTAAAAAAGGTTTGTCTATGTCAAGGTTCTTAGGGTATTACCTCCCAACAGAGATTTTAGTTCTTAGCCTGGTGGTATTCTTAGTCTGTGACCTAGTGAACCAGTGCCATGATGTAAATTAAGATTTAAAGGTAAACTGGATTCAGTTTCCCAAATAAAAGTTTAGACTAAATGCATTTGAAAAGATGTACGATACCACTCGTCTCTAGGCCCTGTTTTTTTTTAAACGCTATTACATTACATTCGAAATAGATCGATGGTTTGATCTAGCTGTGTCAACTGTGGATCAGTTGAAGGGATCAGTTCAGTTTAGTGATTTAACTCGACTGTGACAGCCAGCAATCGAATCAAGAGCCAAATAACAGAGACAGACCGTGGATATAGCGCAGCTGGCTGGAATTGGAAATGAGATGAATGATGTATGATAGTGGACTGGGTTATTTATTTACGACAAACTTCCTGTCTTCTCCACAAGACTAAATTCCACTCATTTATTATTGTGTGACCAGACAACAAGCTAAACACAGAAGGTGTAGACAAACAACCATACCGTAAATACTAAGTGTGGAAAGATGACTTCACTCATGTTTCCCAATGGATTATGGTATTACGCTAATGGACGTGGGCTGGAATATATCCCGCTATCGAATAAAGCCTTTTCAATACCAGTGACGAAGCAGAATTCTTTGTATTTATAATTTAGGAGATTTATTAGGGATTTAGTATTCCTTGAGTACTCCTTTTTTTTTTAGATTGTTCATGTTTTATATCTGTTACACACTATAAAGTCATTGTTCACCATGGCTGAATGGTGACAACAGTTAATTTTTAGACTATAAATGAAATGTGTATGTTTTGTTTCATAGCGGTGTTTTATGTTATCAGTTTCGACTAGCGCCACTGACTAGTGCTAGTCGCTATGTTGCTCGTTCGAAGATTTAACAAACACTTCTCTGTCGTTTTTTTTTCATTCATCAGACCAACGAATGTAAATAAAATGAAAAATCTGTGACAATTCATATAGCTTTTCTATGCCCAGTTTTATTACATTAGTGCATTTTTTTCAAATATACTGTTTATAAGAATAGCCATATATATTGATACAGAACATATCCTTCTGTAAATTTCAGTAAATCTGTATATTGTGTTCATAGTACACACACTTCTGTAAAACACAGATTCCCATACTGTGTTACCCTTTTATTTAACTTATTTATATCTGTAAAAACTGTATATCATGCACTTGCTACTATTGCACTCTGGTTAGACCTAAACTGCATTTCGTTGCCTTGTACTTGTACATGTGTAATGACAATAAAGTTGAATCAAATCTAATTTTAAAAATATAGCTAGAAAGAACTGCAAATCTAAAAAAAAAAAAAAAGATCAGACTGCTGTACAACACTGCATACCAGAAAAACACATCATTTTAAAACTGATTTGGAAAACAATGTGTACCTTATATGAGAATCAAAGACAATTAATTATGAGTATAAAATCTGAGACTTTCAACCCCTCGGTATCTGGTGCACAGAGCCAAGGCTGAGACGAAGGCTACGCACATCAGGAGGCAGAGTGGGTCTGGAATTTAACATGGCTCATCTCGAAAGCTGTTCCTGAACCACCTACTAAATGCACAGTCCATGAAGCCACTGTGATCTGGTGGTTAACCTCAGAGCAGCCAAGAAGCTCCAGAGTAAAGACGAATTGAAGTTCCGGCAACAAACATAATAGGTTAGTAAATGAAGGCCTTATTAAATAAAGAGTTGTGTCCAAAGACGTAAACAGTCTGGGAGCATTAATACTGTTGATTGGAATTTAATTTTAATGAAAAGATCACTGTGTACAGATTAAGCTACTTTATATTGATGTTAATCCTAATATATGTGCAATGGCCAGGGGCCTAATCTAATCATATCTGATCTTGTCTTATTACACATTTTGTCATGAATAATAATAATATCAATTAAGCAAGTGGCGGTAATTTTAAATTAAAGCCAAAAACCACATTCCAGGCAATAAAGGTTAAGTAACATGGTACTAATTTACGCTTGGACAATAAAACATGTGGTAATAAGATTTGGACAAACTACAGAGAAATTGTTGAAGCCAAAAATCTTGATTGAAGGTCTACATTTTTACAAATATAGACCATACTGTATGTTCACCTCGTATAATCCTGCCTGACTAGCTAGCTCAGTAAAAATTCCTTGCTTCTAAAGTTTAATAAACATTTTGGAAAAAATGCTAAGGCTCATTTTCAACACAATGTTAACTAGCTAGCAATCTTATTCAACAAACTAATGAATGACAAACTAGCTAGCTAATTTAATTAGATAAATGATCAAACTTTACCGAATCGTGTGTATGTATGAGTGATACAAATGACGTCAATGATGTTTTCCCCTCAATGTTTATTTGCTAATTAGTGTTATCATGCATAACATGCAGCATCTGACAAAATGCCAAACAGGAGTGAGTCCTCAGATAATGAAACTAATCTGGAGATCTGTTCTGTCTCATTCTAAAATGACACAGCTAAACAAGAGACATGCTCCTCAATGAGGAGACTGAAATCTCTGCTCTAATTCCACTGAGACCTCTTACAGAGCTTACTTGTTCCTCATTATCAGCTTTAGAGGATACATTTTCCAGCTGCTCTAAAGCTTCATTGGGTCCTGTGTGAGAATTTGAAAGGAAATATAGATTTGCAAGACAAAAATTGCAGGACTTTTTTCTGTGGGAAGCTGATACGGTGACCCCGAAGGCACCAAAAATGTGCTTTAAATCAGAAGCATTAATAAAAAAAAAAAAGAATCAAAACAATCAAATTAAAAAAACTGAGTAAACTTAAAGTCAACTTTGAATAAAGTGAGACCAAAAAGTCAGCTATAAAATGGTCAGCTTAAAAAAAAGAAGAAGAAGAAAGAAATCACTTTAAAAAATGAAATTTTTTTTAAAGAAATGGCCTTTAAATAACTTAAAAATTTCTTTAAATATTTCAGTAACCCATTATATGAGTTGACTAAATTGATTTAAAGCTGATTTTTTTCTTAAATATTTTGACCCGGTGCCTAAAGGGCCACAAGACTCTCAGCTCACTAGACCTTCATTCATTCATTTTCTACCGCTTATCTGAACTACCTCGGGTCACGGGGTGCCTGTACCTATCTCAGGCGTCATCCTGCATCAAGGCAGGATACACCCCGGACGGAGTGCCAACCCATCGCAGGGCATACACACACTCTCACACACTACGAACAATTTTCCAGAGATGTCAATCAACCTACTATGCATGTCTTTGGACCGGGGAGGAAACCAGATTACCCGGAGGAAACCCCCGAGGCACGGGGAGAACATGCAAACTCCACACACACAAGGTGGAGGCAGGAATCGAACCCCCGACCCTGGAGGTGTGAGACGAACGTGCTAACCACTAAGCCACCGTGCCCCCCGCTCACTAGACCTAATTTATTTTAATATTAAAACTGAATAATGCTTCAAACTTCATTAAACGCTGTTTATGTAATTAGATTTAAATAAGAAAAACAACACGCTGTTTTTACATACCAAACTATTAACGAGAATACCTTTAATCCAATTCTCCAGTTATATCATTGACTGGTTTTCTCATCTAAATATTTATGACTTTTAGATCCTGTATACCAGAGTGTGCAGAGTTTTATTACGCTAGATAGAATTGCTATTGTCATGCAAGGGATTCAGAGAAGGATCGAGTGATGATCGAGTGAAGACTTTGATTCGAAATGGCAGACAAATCTAAACTGTAAAGCAAACTTGTAAACAGGAACAGCCAATAAGTCAGGCGATGAGCAAAACAACAATACTAAGGCAAAATACGAACTACAGAAAGCAGGAAGCAAGGCTAGTTTAATAAAAGCTGAATATCATACAAGTAAATAAAAGGCTTGAAATTAATGTCAGGTATGAGTCATTGTGACAGCATGAAGATGATGGTGTGATTTGGAACAGGTTTGCCTCATTAGTACTGTATTCGAGTGAGTGGGAACCTGCTGGTTAAGTGAAGTGTTGAGGATTGAGGTCTGTGGCAGACATGTTTGTAAGCCGCAGTGTATTCTGGGAAGTGAGTTCCTGATGGTCAGCTGTGCATCATTGGGATCTTTACAGGAAGAACTTTTTAAGCTTTTTAAGGTTATTAATACCACCATTCATTCATTCATTCATTCATTTTTTACCACTTATCCGAACTTCCTGAGCTTATCTCAGGCATCATCGGGCATCAAGGCAGGATACACCCTGGATGGAGTGCCAACCCATCGCAGGGCATACACACACTCTCACTCACTCACTCACACAATCACACACTACGGACAATTTTCCAGAGATGCCAATCAACCTACCATGCATGTCGTGGACCGGGGGAGGAAACCGGAGTACCTGGAGGAAACCCCTGAGACACGGGGAGAACATGCAAACTCCACACACACAAGGCGGAGGTGGGAATCGAACCCCCAACCCTGGAGGTGTGAGGCGAACGTGCTAACCACTAAGCCACCGTGCCCCCCTATTAATACCCCCATGTTTATGCTTATTAGTAGATACCTCCATACCTTTGTTGGGGGTTTGATAAACACCTTTACATGCTTCCTGCAGGTCACAGGTGTGGAGTACCAGTTTCCAAGTCCAAATACATGCTAATTGGAATCTCCTAATAGTCTGTAGTATATGTATGGGTGTGTAAAGGATTGGTACCCAGTCCAGGATGATTCCTGACTTATGCTTCGAGTCTCTTCAGGTAGGCTCCAGGTTACCTTTGACCCTGAGTAGGATAAGCAGTACCATCTCAAACAGGTGCAGTGGTGGCTCAAGTGGTTAAGGCTCTGGATTATTGCTCAAAGGATCAGGGTTCAAATTCCAGCACTGACAAGCCGCCACTGTTGGGGCCTTGAGCAAGGCCCTTAACCCTCACTGCTCCCATGGTGCTGTATCATAGCAGACCCTGTGCTCTGAACCTGACCTCCAAAGTTGGAATATGTGAAAAAAAAAGATTTTCACTTTGCTGTAATGTATATATGACACAAATACTTGTATAACGTACACAAATATGGACAAGTTAGAAATCTAAATAAGAAACTGTTAGTTGTTTTTGCCCCTTGTCAGTGACATGACATACAGAAGACACCGCAAGCACACATTTCTATGCAGTTGTCCTCAAAAAAAAAAAACAAAAAAAAAAACAGCAAGCCCTGCAGATGTTGCATAGCCAGATCTTCATTTTTAAATATTTTATTTCACTATAATTATGAGGATTTCTGTCACGTCTTCTGCTTTTGTTCAGTTTAAAATTTGCATGATTGACACACAGCAGCTGTGCTAAATTTACTCTGGGGAAATAAAAAAAACAACAACAGTGGCAAAGGAAACCGGTAAGTCTTAATCCACTTAGAGCAGCAATGCTATCTGACAAACAAGACAGTCAAACAGGAGGCCTGAGAAGGGGATGTGGTTTTCTATCTGATCATTTACAATGAGAACATTTTAAGTGTGAAATATTAAGTCAGTACTTTTTTTCTCTACAGTGCTGTTACATCTGTGTAAAAAACAAACAAACAAACAAACAAACAAACAAACAAATAAATAAATAAATAAATAAAAAGAAAAATATCACCTCCCACTGGACTTTTACCTGGATATAAAACGTCTACACCCCCCCTTTCCTCCACCCACTTGTCAAAATCGTGTTTTTTTTTTTGTGATCTTAAAATGCAACCAAGATATATTTAATGTGACAATTGAAGTGAATTATGTTTTATGTCTGTGTGACATTTTAGAAAAAAAGACTATTATCAATAATTTCTTGAATGTATTCCCCTCTTGCTTTCTTGACTTGGATTTAAACTTTGGGTCATTATTGTGCTGGATGGTGAAATGGGGCATACAGGTTTTGGGCCAGATTTTACTGGTATTTAGAGCTCTTCTTGATCCTATTTATATCTTGACGAGAGCACCAGTCTCAGTTGGAAAGAAGCAGCCCTACACCATGATGCTGCACCCACCAGGCTTCACAGTGCTTATGATGATCTTTGCGTGGTAAGCTGTCTTGGTTTAGAATTTAAAGTGGTTACTGTGGTTCCCCATTTTTTTTTTCCCCACTTTATTTGTCACGTAAAAAGTAGAAAATAATCTGGCATGAGTTATATCTCATAGAAAATATTGCCTTTATCACTCTTTCCATCTTGTTCTATTACAGAGATTTCCATCTCTCCATCAAGGAGCCCTTTAATTTTTCTATTTTAAAATTCTTCAGATATTTATATACCTTTTCCATTCGCATAAGATGATCTCCATGATCTTCACCAGATCTTTTTTTTTTTAAACATATTAAATTTAATGACCTTCTCCTCTATTTTGAATCACGTGTCTAACAGCTGAGTTTAGCAACAGATCTCTTTTACTTTTGACCTTCTAGTACATTTTATCTATACAGATATGTGCATTTTTGTGAGTCTTTGGAGTAATGTACACTGATTTGTCAACACATTAGGCATAACAACAACAACAGCTTTAATTCAGAACCTTGATTGGTTGTCTAAAGCAGAGAACTCTATTATGTACCCTCCTATGTAGAGCCAAATACAGTGAGAGAATAAACAGAACCCATTTAAGAACATAAGTATTACCAGACTGCTTTTCATCAACCCTGACCAAATGAACCCATTCCCACGAGTGTATAATTGCACTTTCTCTATGTTTAATTGTCTGCCTCATTTCATCCTTCAAATATCTTACATCTGTTTCTGGTCAGGTTGTGGAATTCAGTCATGCAGATTTTAGAGTAACACTCTACTGAATACTGGACTTATGAGATTGGATTTCATCTCTTGCACGTTGCTTTTGATTAAAATCAATAAATGTAAATGTCAAAATGTAGCATGTGCGTATACTATAAATTCACGTTGTGCAAAAAAACAGGAAGTAACAACTGCAAATATTTCTCGTTTCGGTTGCAAGTACACATTTGTGAAGGTGAAATACTGTAGAGATGTCTGCTGGTAAAACTGTCTGCTGTTACAAGTACCCTGGTGAGCTTGTTAGACTTAGCATTTGAGACTTCTTGGAAGTTCCAGAATGACACACCATTTCCTGCTTTCCAGCTTCAACGCCTTTAAGCCTGCCTCTGTGGTTTTTTTGAGCGTAGAATGTGACGACAGTATGGCAAACACATACAGTAGACCTTGCTACTCCTCATGAGGACAAAGTTTTGAACAGAAGTTGAGGTTTGCTATTAAAACATGTCTTGTGGTTCACTTACTGTTTGATTGTACTGACTCTACTGCCCACTGATCTGACTGGTTCACTGGTTTGGTGGCTTTTCCCAACATACTGATAAATCATTGTTCTGTTTCTTGTTTTGTTTCACTAAAAAGGACAGACCGTTTCTCTGCTTGTCCAAAGCTGAGTGGGAGGCAACTTGGAGAACTGTGATGCAACCCTTGCAGAAAGCACACAGTCAAGTCAGTTTAACCTTGCTCAAGCATGTTTTGGATAGTTAAGCATTCTTAGCGTGTGAAAAAGCTTAGCTTTTTTTTTAAAAAAAGGAAACAAATGAAAGTCTACCTCAGCAGTGTTTTTTTTTTTTTTTAAAGGAACTCTTAATAGCTTATAGCTCAGCTAAAAAAATAAACAGATATTATATTATTATGGCTTTTTAAACACGGAAGAAGAATCACGCTACACTTCTCCATTCGACCGGTGAAAAGAAGGTTGTTACAGATATAAGGATGGATGAACATGTCTGAACTGATTCACTTTTTGATACATGGGGCAACAGTGCTCAAGAAAAAGCATGTCTTTTCCAAAGAAAAAACAATAGAACAATCAGATGAATCACTACACATCACTAAACATCACTATCACTACTCACTACATGCAACATTACACAAAACCTCAACAGATAAGGAAATTATGAGGAAATACTATAAGAAGTCACTAGGAGAACTAATAATGCTTTATGAAGACTGGGTAGACGTGGATGCTTCTGTGGAAAAATACAGTGTGTGTAACATGTGAAACATGCTGATGTGTGGGAAACACCCCTTCTAACAGCTAATGCAATTTCCCACTAATAATTGAAACATATAACAGTCTTTCAATTGTTTTTTTAGATTTATTTTGCAGAATTTTTTACTGCACGTACCTTGCATAACATCAGTGATTGAAAGCCATTTTCTATGAGCTACTGACTTGTTAGCACTTGTTTACATGTGGCATTATTTCTATTTCAGTTGACTGTCAAAACACTATATCAATTTTTACTACTATGGCATCATGGGTCATCTCCTAATCTCTTTAACTGGAAAATTAGACCACCAGATAAATATTTCATTCATCTTTCATCAAATCACAGGAAGTGATTTATATTTTTTGGACAGGGTCACAGCAGATCTGGAGACTATTCAAGGAACACAAGAGGTGAGGGTTGATTTGCCAGCATGTTGTGATTTGGTAGGAAACCAGAGAACCTGGAGGAAATCCCAACTCGGTTTCACAGACACAAAATAAATAAATAAATAAATAAACCAGAAAGAAAACACACTACTGCGCAGCTGTATTAACCTGATTGTATTTGTTTAACATCTCGGGAAAGACTTGGCTTTTTAATAGGCTCCTAACTTGTTTTCTGGATGTACAACAACTATATCAATCAATCAATCAATCAATCAATCAATCAATCAATCAAATTTTATTTATAGAGCACCTTACAACAGCCAAAAGGAGCACAAGGTGCTTTCCAGTAAAACAACAATAAAAAATAAAATCAATAAGAACACAAAGAACATAAAATAGCAGTTGAAACAGGGTCTACGTGTTAAAAGCTTGTATGAATAAATGAGTTTTCAACTGTGATGGATCTTGTATGAGTAAATGAGTTTTCCAGCACAGTGATGGATCGTAAGTGTGCTGGAAGTGCGTTCCACAGCTTTGGTCCCTTGATGGTAAATGACCGGCCTCCAAACTTCTCATATTTGTATTTGGGAGTGACCAGAGAGGTATGTCCAGAGGAGTAGAGAGATCTGGCCGGTTGGTAGACCTTTATTAATTCTGTGAGGTAGGCTGGGGAACACAAATAGAAGGACCTTATACTCCACCCTAAACCACACCGGAAGCCAGTGAAGCGGGTGGAGGACACGATATATACTGTATATATATTGAGAATTTATTGAAGCATGATACTTTGAAAATGGTTCTTAAAAGAATTCTGGGGTCAGGATTGTACCTGAATATTAAATCTATTCCATCTTGAACCTTAAGCTGACCAAAACTGTTACCTCATACCGCTTTATAGAGCAACTTAAAACTTATTCAAACTTAGCATTAAATAAGACACATAAAATGTTTTCAACCGCCTTCATTTACACTTCACTTACAAGTCTAACTGCTGTCTTACATTTTAATGTTAGCTCTTTTAACACAATAAAAAACACAATAAAAATGGACGAAACAGCTTTACAGGAAGATAGAAATTTAGGATAGAAACTCCCTAAGATGATATGAGGAAGAAACCTTAAGAGGAACCAGACTCAAAAGGGAACTCATACTTATCTCTGTTATAGATAATTTCACTTCTATAACTGTACCACATGGTCAAAAAATGCAGAACCAGGAGATTAATTCTAGTGACATTAGTGAGGTTGTCTTGTTAAGGTTGACTGATGGAACCATTCACTGATGAAATGCAAAACTGATCAAGGGAATTGCACTCCAACGGTATTGTTTCTAAATGCTATGACGTACAGCAGTCCTACATATTTCCAAGCTGTCCATATCCATGGGGTCATCTTCAGCTCCGGTAGACATCCTCCAAATGATGAGACTCCAACCAGAACTTAGGCATCAGTATGGGATCCAGCAGGTCCAAATCATCACAATTATATTCAATAAGTGAATATGGCTTAACTTGCTGTTAGCCATTTTTAGCTATTTTATGAGTAAAATAAAATCCATCCTGACTTACATGCTCCTAAAATGCTGGTAGGAATCTTTGTAAACTTTTTCAACACATTCATGAATCATCTGCAGCATCTATTGAGAGGCAGTTGGGATTTGGTTTGGAGATACTTGTTTGTTTACACTTTATGGTTAAAATGAAATAAATCTTAGCATCAAATCCGTATTAGATCCGTCTTATCCCCTATAATTTTGATCCTGTCAGGATATACAGTAATCCTGGTATTCAAGGCACAGGAAGTGTAAATAGTGCCCTATTTGCCTCAAGAGTCTTGTATCTGGATTGGATCTTGAGAATATAATCAGTAATCTGAATACACAAAATCAGCTCAGAGTGCTAGGAAACATCTCCTTATTATTATTGTTATTATTTTCAGATGTTCACCGTGGAAGATGGTTGGTTGTTCCCTTAAAAAAATCTTCAAATTTCCCATAAGAAATGCCAACCATAAGCAGTTATGGATTCGATTTACAAAGCGTTTGTATACAGCTGACACAAGACACAGTCCAGATGACCAGTGTTTGTCCTCATTTTCTGCTTGTTCAGCATTGTTGACACCACAAAAAAGTGTGACAGAAAAAAAGGAGGACAGGAAATGCGTCTGAAAGGTTTACTTTAGCCTTGGCGTTAATGGTGCTTCCTGTATGTGAGAAATCAGTCTATTTTGCCCTGAAGGGAAAAAAAAAACAATTAATCACAACTTTACTATGACAGAACATTTATAAATAAAACTTTTCTATATTTTTAGGTGTTCACAAAATAGACAGCTTACGATCATAAGAGTTTTACCAACATTGTTTGAATCTTTACCAATTTTAAAAGTTCACAAAGAATATTCACATGTAACCCATGGCGTGATGCTGCCACCACCATGCTTTATCGTGGGTTTAATGCATGCCAGAAAAGAGCTCTTCTGCGGTTTTTGGCCATTATATGCTCTTCGACAGCTATGATTAAAAGTCAGACAGCTTTACTTGTCATATAATGGGTGGTAGAGACCCTAGAACCCAGGGAATCCACCACCCGTTATATGATCTTCGACAGCTATGATTAAAAGTCAGATAGCTTGACTTGTCATATAACGGGTGGTAGAGACCCTAGAACCAAGGGACTCCACCACCCGTTATATGATCTTCGACAGCTATGATTAAAAGTCAGACAGCTTGACTTGCCGTATAACGGGTGGTAGAGACCCTAGAACCCAGGGAAGAAACCTATACAGGCATGTAAAGTTCAACAGTAACCTGATCTCAGAATCAAACCTTGGACCTTGGATTTATTTTGAACCTTCTATGGAACCCATTAATCAGTGCTGGTACAGTGTCTGTAACAATATAAACTAAACTAAACTACAGTGATGGGGTTTGATTCATTTATAAGCTGTGGCTGACTAGGAATTTTAAACAAGTCTATTTTTGAAATGTTACTTTGGGCTTTGATGATCAATTCAAGTAAACGGTTCCCATTTAACGGTCGAAACAGATGTACATCTGGGTTCGTTACAGCTGAGTCAATTATAAAACTTGTGCAAGGTTCTGGTTTTGATAAGGATTCAACAAAGGATGTACACTAGCCAGTATATTGACTTAGTAGGATGGTATGATCATTATATATTGAATCAACATGGAGCTGTGGAATAGATTACACCCGGAATCGTGTCCAGGGCAGTTTAATGATTTCCCTGCTCAAAGACAATTGATTCAAATTATATACCAGATTTATTAGGTGTCTTTAGCAAAGAAAATCATTACACAGTGTTGGAATATTGCCTTCCAGGCATTTCTGTATTAAACATGAAATAGGGTAAAGATGATGAACACAAACTGCATTTGAGTTTAACACGTTTTTTTTTTAATGTAATTTAATTTAATTATTTGTTGGTTAACGGATGTAATCCCATTAAGATATGTTGTAAGTCTTTTGCAATATTTAATATTTACAATAATTACAATATTTAAAGTAAAATTTATTATAAAAGCAAACCATTAACTGTAAAGAAAAATGAACATTAACGTAGGAACGAAGGAAAAAGAAAATCACATGGGGCTATGGGAACTGCATGGCATTCTCAGAGAGGGTGAGAGTTTGATAAAACATAAACACGAAGTCAGTCTTGCTAAACTTAGTCTGAACTGTGCGCTCTAAGAGAGGAAACCATAAATGCAGTGTTTATGACATATGAAAACAGATCCATAGAAGCGTACAATGGAACTTTAACTAAAAACATATATCTATGTTGAAATAGTGGCTTAATTCACACAGGACTCCGGAGTTTTAACAAACACTCTTCCATGACACAGAGTATCCAGCATTACAATACATGATATGTGGTAGCCTAGTGGTTAAGGAGATGGGCTACTAATCGGAAGGTTGTGACTTGGTTGAACTGAAAGTTTGTCTGTGTGGGACAGTGTGAAAATGACTGGCCTGTGGTCTTTGTAATGTAGGAGTCAATTCCTGTCATTACCATGTTGGTGTGTGACATTTACAATAAATCTGGCAGAGAAAAGGTATGCGTGTAGTGGTTAAGGTGTTGGGCTACTGATTGGAAGGTCATGGCTTCAAACCCCAGCTCCACCAAGCTGCCACTGCTAGGCACTTGAGCAAGGCCCTTAACCCTCAATTGTAAGTCACTCTGGATAAGGGTGTCTGCTAAATGCTGTAAATGTGTGTGTGAGGATGGGATAGAGTGATGTGTATGATGTAGCTCTTTGTGGTAACACAGTAAAAAATGTAGCTCTGGTTGGCTGCCCTGATATAGAGTACTTATTTTGTGGAAAACACAGTGAAAAAATGACAGAACAGTAACCCATTTAGCAAAAAAAAAAAAAATACATTTTTGAGGGTTACAACTATTAAAAATGAGAAAGTGTTCAGATGGCTTCAGCACATTTTCTTGAACAGGACATCACTACATTTACATTTACATTTACATTTACAGCATTTGGCAGATGCCCTTATCCAGAGCGACGTACATAAGTGCTTACATCTCTAACATTGAATACATTAATACTGGTTCACTAGGTTACATACTTAAGATACCATGAGTTTAAAACATTTGTTCAAAGTTACAATGAAAAAGTGTCAAAGGTTTTTTTTTGTTTGCAAAAGATAAGGAAAGAAGTGCTAGTTGAAGTGTTTCCTGAAATAGTAGGTCTTCAACCGCCGCTTGTAAATAGCCAGTGACGCGGCTGTCCGGACCTCACTAGTTTCTCACACTGTTCTGGTGTGATCTTTGTCTATTTTTCCTGTCTCTTCCACAGTTTAGTATAAACAGTTAGCAGAAAGAAACCCACTACATAACGTTACAAAACAGGTAAAGAAGTTCCTTGAAGATAAGAACACTGAAATAACGAAATTTCCAGTCAGCCAAATCATTGGCAGTCAATTTATTGCTAAGAAACCCACCACAGTTACTGTACTGTGCTAGAAATTAGAAAAAGATGACCAAGATCACACCAGAGCAACGTGAGAAGTTAGCGATGTCAGCTGGAGTGAGGGCCTCTACACATCCTACTAATGTAAACCTGAAAAATGTTAATTGTAATTCTCTTTCTTGCTACACTGGTTACTGCTCTGTAATTTCTTTGCTATGTTCCCCACAAAATTAAGGTTTTTCTTGAAGTTCCTTGCTACATGCTAGTAGAACAGAACAGTGGTATATCCACTATTATGTTTTTGCAAATTTTGAGCAATAAAAAAAGTGTTAAATTGTTCTTTGACCAAATAGATAGATAGATAGATCATAGATAGATAGATAGATAGATAGATAGATAGATAGATAGATAGATAGATAGATAGATAGATAGATAGATAGATAGATACTTTATGGTGAAGCACTCAGAGATTTAGAATTAAAGGAATTTAAATGGAAATTATTTTTTCTTTAAAGTTTTATTTTTTTGAAGAAAACTCTACATTGAACATGACATATTGCAGTGAAACATACCTTCAGTAGTGAAGGTCGCTGTATATGTTCAGTGGTGGTTCAGTGGTGGTCCATTAGTGGTCCTGGTCCTTAGATGGTTGAATAAATCATGTAGAAATATACTGTGTAGGCTACATATCGACCAAGTGACCAGTGGTGCTATAACGCACTACATTTTTGTCCAGAACATGTCACATTTTTGTCCAGAACATTCAATGTCACAGAGAATTATTTTTTGATTTATAAAATTTGCCAACAGCCAATTTCCTGAATTTCCGACTTGTGCAAATTGTGTCTGCATTATTTTTAAAAGCATATGCATTCATTCATTAGAATTTACCCCATATGGCACACCAGCCCATTGACATCGCAAAACACACACACACACACACACACACACACACACACACACACACACACACACACACACACACACACACACACACACACACACACACACACATTACCCACTCATTCACACCTAGTAGCATTTTCTGCATAGCCAATCCAGCTACCTGCATGTTTATGGCCCGGAATCAGGTTCTCCAGTTTCCTTCCACAAACCAAAAAAACATGCAAGTAAGCTGATTCTCTAGGTGTGAATGAGTGTGTGAATGAAACAAATCAACATGTTCTTAAAAAACAATACTCAAATTCAAGTGTAAATGGGTTTCAGATGCGTCATTGGGAAAAATCGACGTATGCTGATGCGTTTACGGAACGATTTGTTCAGAGATAAATATCCCCCTCATGTTTATCCTTAGATGGACTTCTTTGATATTACTGATAAATGTGTTTTATCAATAAATAAATCCACCATAGACTGGGACTTGATGCTATCTCCGATGACGTACACTTTTACAGATTTCGGAGAAGAGAAGACGAGCCTGGATTCCCACATTTTCCAGGTCACATGGTCAAAGGATGAGCATTAATCTTTATCCAGGGCATGAAGGGTATGAATACTTAAAATTTCCACAGCTACACAATGTAACCCTTGTGCCTATTTTCAGCGATACAAAGATCTTGCTTTAATTCACATATGTTTATGGGCCTCGATTAATATTTTTAATTTAATTTAATTTCTGTTATTCACTTATAGGTTTAAGTTTTATTGACTTAATAATTATTTTCATTGTTGACCAGATTTACATTTTTTATTTCGGTTCATTTTGGGAAAGACACAATATTGCTATTTAATTGCTGTGCATTTTAGTATCACGGATGCAGTGAAGATCAACATATCAATGACATACACATTACTAATCTCAAGTATCACATTCGTTGGGGGCACGGTGGCTTAGTGACTAGCACGTTTGCCTCACACCTCCAGGGTTGGGGGTTCAATTCCCGCCTCTGCCTTGTGTGTGTGGAATTTGCATGTTCTCCCCGTGCCTTGGGGGTTTCCTCCGGGTACTCCATTTTCCTCCCCCAGTCCAAAGACATGCATAGTAGGTTGATTGGCATCTCTTTGTATCCTGCCTTGATGCCTGATGACGCCTGAGATACAGTAGGCACAGGCTCCCCGTGACCCGAGGTAGTTCGAATAAGCGGTAGAAGATGAATGAATGAATGAATGAAAGTTTCACATTCCAAGTTTCATACTTCCCCTGAATCACTTTGAAATGATTCATCAAAAATCTCTGGTTTTGGACATTATTATATTATATTATATTATATTATATTATATTATATTATATTATATTATATTATATTATATTATATTATATTATAGGTACAGAACAATAAATTACCTATATACAGAAATATTTCTTTATGTTTTTGTGGGGGGTTTTTTTTTCAGAATTTTCACAATACTACTGCTAAAAGCCTGTTTGAACCTGGACAGACTTCAATTATCTCATCTATAAATACTGAGATAAGTCACACTAATATTCAACCCAGACTGTGTACAGTTGTGGAGGTTGTGGAGATGAGAACAAGAGATAAAAAAAAAGCCAAAGGCACCGTGTGTCCTTGTTTAGAAATTTGATAATAACCCTGTGTGAACCATAGGATGCGCCAGTGCTAACTGTTGTAGCGACACACAGGGGCATTAACTGTCAGTCTACAGTGCATTGAACCCCAATTCTTTGCATCCTCTCGTTAAAAAGCAGGAAATTCATTTCATAATGATCAAGATTTGAGGTGTTTTAAGTAACTCACACGATCCACCGGTGTGATGTGGAAATAAAAACTTAGAGCACGCAATTATGAACTGTTCATGGTGTTAGCTTGGTGTTAATTGTACCTGATCTAGCACATTTTACCTGGGTGGAGTTGAACAAAAACTCTGGATAAATGCATGTACACTGTTACAGGGCTGTCAAGTGTCACGCATTGAGAGTGACAGTCACTCGTTTGGGTCTTTTGTCACGCTCTCCCACCACACATCGTATTTCTCATGCAGAAAAACTTTTTGACTATTTATCATATATTTAATATGCCGCAGCACCCAAAATGTATAAGTCCGCACCGCTTAGTCGAGCCTGACAATTATCAGCCAATAAAAAAAAGAGGCTACACAACAGCCAATAAGAAAATAACACTATCTGGGTAAGATTTAACGCAACAACCAATGGAAAAAACATTCATTAGCGAGGATATTTTCAATGGTCGGTTTGAACAAAACCTCAAAATGAAACAATCATGATTCATGACCCTAAAAATGTCTTAGCTTGAACCGAACTGTTTTAAATGGGAGCAACATTAAAGGAGTCCAAAAAGCAATAAACAACACCAGACATAATCTCTCTCTCTCTCTCTCTCTCTCTCTCTCTCTCTCTCTCTCTCTCTCTCTCTCTTTCTCACACACTCACACACACACACACATATTGTTGTTTTTTTTTGTTTTTTTTTTGGAGATGTCACGCTTGCCTGTCATCAAAACTTGAGAGCCCTGCTGTTAAAACTGTGTTTGCCCACAATAACAAATGTGCACAGACAGTAGGCCCAAGCTCATGTGCAGAGGAAGTGAATTCCAACCTTTGTCTCTGTCAGTTACAAAAAAAAAACTAAAAATGTTTGTCTCAGATTTAAGGCAAAAGGTCTTCTGTCTGACAAACACATTTCCAGTCCATGCATCAAAAAAATAAATAAATAAATAAATAAATAAATAGAGACGGAGAATAAAACTGGGTGAATTGTGAGAGTTTATTTATTTATTTATTTATTTATTTATTTTGCACAAGGGAGTCCAGGAACTATTGTGAAAACAAGATAAGTTCTTTTGAATTTAAACGTAAAACCTCCAGTGGAGCAGTTGCGAAAAGAATAATGTCCCTTGAGGTTCATTTGCTCTGGAAAATTCATTTGTCTTTTCAACACAAAAACACAAACACGATCCTGATTTACAAATGTTTTTAATATACTTGTTATTGAATTCTTGTTTCTTTCGTTTGTCCCAGTACATGATCATTGATGACAAAGACAAGCCACTTCAGAAAAAGCTTTTTATCCTTTTGCTGTTCTTATTCTTCTTATTACTCCTACTTTCAAGGCTGCTTCACCACCAAGCAGTTGAACTGTCCCATATTAATGGTTAGATTTAATACACTTAGCCACTTTCACCTCTTTCTGTAAGTCTGATTACTGATTATTAATACTCCTGATTTTCTGGAGTCACACAGGCTTTATAATGTCTTTCTTAAAGGGGTGGGTTGCCTTCATTTACCATAATTCCCCAGGAGTCAGCTTGCTCTCGTACTGGATGCTCCTCTCTACAGTACAGGTTTATGTCGGATACTCAATTGAAACTTAAAAGTGGCTTTTTGTGAACAACGGAAAGTTCCATGCTCTTGGCGAATAAGCTAAACTTGCATTAGAGGTAAGATGACCCTGGGTGACCTTGTCTAAACAGTGGTTAAGCCACTTACTGGTGGATAACACGACCATGGAGGATAGGAAGGCAGGATGCTTAACCAATGGTTTAAGTGCAGTGAGCATCTTTTAGAATATTCATAAGGTAAGTGATTTTTTTAATGACGTGTTCATACATCATCCAGTTGATTGGCTGGTATCCAGCCAATGAGATATCCAGGTCATTTTCATTATCTCTGTGGCTCCCAGTACCACAGTTACACTCATAACTAGGATATTTAATATTTTATTCAGATCCATAATTCAATTCATTTCACTCACTCACTCATCTTCTACCGCTTATCCGAACTTTTCAGGTCACGGGGAGCCTGTGCCTATCTCAGGCGTCATTGGGCATCAAGGCAGGATACACCCTGGATGGAGTGCCAACCCATTGCAGGGCACACACACTCTCATTCACTCACACACTCACACAATGTTTTCAAGACAATTTTCCAGAGATGCCAATCAACCTACCATGTATGTATTTGGACCGGGGGAGGAAACCGGAGTACCCGTAGGAAACCCCCGAGGCACGGGGAGAACATGCAAACTCCACACACACACAAGGCAGAGGTGGGACTCGAAGCCCCAACCCTGGAGGTGTGAGGCGAATGTGCTAACCACTAAGCCACTAACCACTTTTAATAGTTCACACTTTAATAGTAGACACTGTCTCAAAGTAGTTTTACAGAAATATAGTTTTAAATTAAGTTACTATTTATCGCTAACATCTATCCCTAATGAACAAGTTCGAGGTGACGGTGGCAAAGAAAAACTCCCTGAGATGATATAAGTAAGAAACCATGAGAGGAACCAGATTCAGAAGGGAACCTCATCCTCATTTGAGTGACACTGTACAGAAAATAATGTGGAAGTTTATAGTGCAACCAAGTGAGTGGAATTGTGCAACCAAGAGTGCCTCAGGAACTAATAGGTGAAACAGACATGAGAGCTTCCTGCCTTTATTTAGATTTATAATGATGTATTGCACAGACGGTTGACCTCAAGTGACCAACAAAGGATGAAACAAATGTGGTGTAATCAAGTGCCAATTTCCACTCTAATTAAAATATACTTTCATTTCCTGGACGACTGCATTTCATACTTCCTGCCAGAATAGAACTTTCGTCCATTGTGGCAAGGTTATACATAGCCTACTATATTTGCATATAATATTAAGAATTATTCATTCTAACATTATATTATCCACTGATATGATCTAATATACATTTATGGCATTTAGCAGACACCCTTATCCAGAGTTACTTACAACTGAGCGTTAAGGGCCTCGATCAGGGGCCCTGCAGCAGCAGCTTGGTGGACCTGGGGTTCGAACCTATAACCTTATAATGTAATATAACATCCACTATATCATTAAGACAGTGAACGAAAACACAGAAATTGCTGTTCTATATCAGAGCAACACTGGTGGCACTGACCAAGATGTTGGGATGTTGGAATGTGACGATGTACTGAATGTTACTGGAAATATATTCAATATTATGTCCATTTTGTCCAGAATGTTTTTGACCCCCCGCTCCCACTTAACAGCCCAGATAGAGCTTAACAGATAGAGCTTAACAGCCCAGATTGTTGGAGTATTTTAATTATTCATTCTCAGTTACACAAATCACAAACTCTCCCACTAAGTGCTCACACAGTTTATGAGCGTTTACATTACAAGTTAGCACTTTTTTATTAGGGATTTAGTTTGTAAATCAGGGCTTCAGTGGAGTATATTACCCCAGCTGGTTAGTACATTGACCTCATTATGTGGGCCTTTAAATATAGCAGCTTTTATTTGATCCAGTTATTGTCAAGTCTCCGGTACATTGCCAGCAATCAGATCCTTTCTCTCTTGGTATTTCAACATCTGTCGAATCTCTGATTTCACTTTTTCTTGGGAATAAAATTCCAGGTTTCCATTAAATTCCCTTTTTTCTTGGGAATCCAGCTAAAGATTAATCACCACTTCCCTTTTAGGATAGAAAAACCCCAAAAGTAAGTCTAAACATAGTTTCCTCCGTGACACACAACCGATCTCTTAACCCCTGTGGATTGAGGTTTTAGTTCAGTGACTACAAGTACAAGTACAACACATTACACAACATCTTACCACTTAGTATGCCAGCTATGCAAGAAAAAGTACTAGGAAATAATACAACAAAAACACAGACACAAACACAGACAAATACAGGCACATTGAGTTGGCATCCTATACCTATGTATTATATAATGAACAACCATAATAAAGGGTGAAATATTCAGTCTTAAAAATACACGGATTCAAGAACTTTTTTGGCATTTTGTTCAAAGTAGTTAAAATGTTTAATATCACACATTCAAGTTGTCAAACATTTCCTTTATTTGTTTTAAATTACATGATTTATCCCTTTTTAAACTTTCAGTTTCTTGTGTAACCGGGAGTTCCCAAGGACGGGTATGATCTCTTCTCTCTCGGGGTTTAGTCTCTTCAGGCTTTCAATATTTAAGCAAACATTTCAATTATTTCAGGGTTGGGACCTCCTTTCCTGTTTTATGCTGTCATGTTATGAGGGTCAAACCCATTTGGTAACGTCTAGAAAATGTAGAATTAGCTCATAAATCATCTACATGAATAAACTCACAACGTTGTTTTCATTCGCTAACTAGACCCCAGGTTTTGATCATCAGTGGAGGCAGAGGACCACATTAAATGCTACCAAATGTCGGCCCTGTCCTAGATCGAGTCCCGGTGGTCTCGAGAGTCTGTTTTGTGTTTTCCTTGAACTCCATTCATTCTACAGTCAAAACTGTGTGTCAGCTTAAAAGCAAATGACCTAATTAACATGATTGCCACCTAAAAAAAAAAGCTTTTCCAGATGATTAGATTTGACTCTGGAGTTCATGATTCTATTTTAAATAAAGACACTGATTTCCCAGAGATTTCCAAGTAGACCCCAGAGATGAATCAAAGATGTAGTCTTCAGAGCAGAGCTAATTCAGCTGTGTCTCACTTTCCATTGATATCCATTCAACCATAACAGCGGCGTAAACTGATGTTTTATCAATAAATAAAAAATTCCTGCAGTGAAACTGGGATTCCAGACATGGCATCATCAAGGGATAACGTTTTTTTTTTCTGTGTGTCTGTGTCTCTTTATGTCTATGACAATAAACTGGATTTCACCAGATCTAAAAGCTACATAGCTTCTAAAGTCTTTTATGCAGATACATTGTCTATTGGGATCTTCATTAAACAACTAACTTAAAAAAAATAAAAAGTTTTGCTTAGATTTCTGAAGCTCCTGAAAAGGTCCTGGTTTATTTCTCAGACTGTTTAACCAAAAAAACTTTCATATACATCCACAATTGTATACAATTTTAACCTTTAAAAAAATTAAAAAATATACAAAATAGAATGACAGACAGACAGACAGACAGATAGATAGATAGATAGATAGATAGATAGATAGATAGATAGATAGATAGATAGATAGATAGATAGATAGATAGATAGACGTACAGATAGACAGACAGACAGACAGACAGACAGACAGACAGATATACAAATAGACAGACAGATAGACAGACAGATAGACAGACAGACAGACAGATAGATAGATAGACAGATAGACAGACAAACATATTGACAGACAGACAGACAGACAGACAGACAGAGAGACAGATAGACAGACAGACAGATATACAAATAGACAGACAGATAGACAGACAGACAGATATACAAATAGACAGACAGATAGACAGACAGACAGATATACAAATAGACAGACAGATAGACAGACAGACAGATATACAAATAGACAGACAGATAGACAGACAGACAGATATACAAATAGACAGACAGATAGACGGACAGACAGATAGATAGCCTAACAGTTTGAAGTGCTTTGCATTCCGCGATGCTTTTCTGCTCAGCACTGTTGAAATGAGTTATGGTTATTTGCGTTTCTGTCCATTCTATCCATTCTCCTCTGGATGCTTTTTTATTTTTTGTATCATTCCATGTAAAATATGTTGTTTGAGTTCCTATCCTTAGTTCCTAATTATGGTGTTTGATCTGATGAACCTTAACTTAAGGTCTTGACTTGTGTCCTCATGATTTAGTGCATATTATACTGCTGCTACGTGATTCTATAAACACTCAAACGCATACGTGTTCCCATTGACATGATCCGTGAGGTAGCATGTATTCTGTGAAAGAGAAAATATTTTTAAAAATATGGACATCAATTTGAATTTGTAGAAGAACCTGTAAGGAACAGTAGTGTACAAAGACTCAGTCCTTGCCTAGTAGATGAATTACTAAAAGTACAGTGTGAAAAGACCACCTGTAAAAAAAGGACAGGCTTTTAAACAATTTCTGTGGCATCATCTCCTCAATGGTGCGTGTTTCCTGTTCTGTTTGGCATGATGCTCACCGCCATAAACACCCATATCCTCCCGTGACATTAATTACACGGCAGAAAAACCGATGAACTGTCCAAACACAGGCAGTGCTAATGAACATGATTTGATTTCACCACTCTGTGAAGGTCAACAGGGCTTTTAAGTGCTCACAAACAAATCCGGGCTTTAAAGATTATTCTTGATTTCTCGTAAAAAATAGGTATATATATATTTTTTATCCATTCTCACAGTCAATATGGGTGGATAATCATTTACTATTAATGACATCTAAAGAAATTACAGCAGACAATTAAGTTTCCGTTCACATTAGTTATTTCAATTGGGACGAAACAAATGGCACTCTTTATAAATAAGGAAGTTAGTGCGTGTCAGTGAAAGCTAAGGTGCTGCTTAGGCTGGATCTGCATTGCTAATATTAGTCCTATGTAACATTCAAAGGCACAAATTTCATGAATCAATGAGAAAACTGGAGCATTTTCTGCACAATCAACACACACACACACACACACACACACAACGGAAAAATGAAAATACTTCAGATCTCGTCCTCAAACACAGATGGTCTAACACACACATGATGATAGTGGAATGCTAAATCTCATGGTCAACAATTCACTCACGTTAAAGGTCCGAACCCAGAGTTTGATGCGACTCACCTTCGGAAAACAAAAGGACAGATGATGTAGAAAGGAAAGAGACAGACAACGAGCACTAGGATGTAACAGAAACACGGACAAACAGATTGATACGAGTAACTTTATTGTATTCAATATATTTCAACACTACAAGCAGTGTAAGAGAAAAAGGTTCTGTGTTTTTTTTCCCTACATGAGTTTATTTTTTTCCACATTGAATTTTAAAGACAATAGTAATCTGTATCAAGGTCACAGCTTCTATTACCAATGCTGATAGGAGCTAACAAAAGCTAGTTACTCATTTCCTTCATATTAATATATGGGCCAAAGGAAGCAGGAATGAAATTTAAGGGAAATTCCTATTGCAGAAATGCTTTATGACCCACTTGTTCATTGTTATGTTGAATGTTAAGATATTATTAACTTCTAATCTCTCATTGTTCAATAAATTCCTCCCTAATTACTGAAAGATACATCAAAATAATAACACCAGATACGTTAGCTAACATTTTAGCAACTAGCAAGCTGAATTTGGCTAGCAACCAACAGGTAACATTTTAATACGTTGAGGGAGTGAACTATTTGTTAGCATAGTTTCCTGTGAGAACAAAAATTAATGGGTGAAAGTGTCTATGGGCAAACAGTTAGCAGCTCTGTGGTCAGTCACCACACTGATTAGGCCTTTCAACTTCCCCCCACAAAGTCTCCATTCCGCCATATTACCAGAACATCTCTATTTAATATTTCACAAATGGAGGTACATCAGAAGGTAAAAAAGAAACGAGAGAGACCGGATCGCTGTAGCATATTAACGACTCGACATCCCGTAGAGGCATGAAATAACCAATGACAGCAGAGATAAACCGCGACACGTTTGTTTACATCTGATGTTTGTTGTTTCCTGATTGAGTTTCGTTCAGATCTTAGTGAAGTGCAAGTGTGTGGTCTTTATGCTGAGGTTAGATGACTCAAGGATGAAAAAAAGGACAAAATGTCTGTTAAACATCTGTTAATCCTGCTATTATATCTGGATCCGGTTGTATTGGGAACATCAGCTAGGATGAAATAAATCTTGTATCTTCTGAATAAACCTCATATCTTGTGGTGTAGCCCAGACATTGTTGTATTTGATGCTTGGATAAATCTGTCAAATCAGCAAATAGCAAGTAAATTTACGTTTTAAGCAAATAAATCAATTTCACGTGTTTTGTAGGTCCTTTTTTCCCCCAACTATGGGCTGCTTGGAACTGAAATCCGAAGTTACTTTACACGCTGACGTCTTTACTGCAAAACGTTCAGAAAAAACAAAATCAGGCTGAAATTTCTGCTTAATAAAGCATACATTATTCACCCTAATTTAGTCTTTTCCAAATCCTACCACTAGCTAACTCTCCTCTATCATTACCACAGCAACCAGTCCAGGAAAGTGAATTCTATCTCATCCTTCCGCCGAGCCATGCCATGTGAAGCCAGACAGTTTTTTTTTAAAAACTGTTGCTCACTTTTTGTATTACAGAAGAAACCATGCACCACCGACCGCATGCATGAGCTTGCATTCGTCCTTGATTGGCGTGTAGTTGTGATTTATACCCTCATGAGAGCACGGCCAAGTTTGTACCCCTGTACCGCTTTATTATTGTGTGGAGGAACAAATTCCATTTCAGGAATGTCCGCAGGTTTTTCCCGAGCATCATGCATATTTAAATTATAAGACTTTTGTAAGACTATAATCGGAATACAGACACCGTCTCTGTCCGTACAGCTCCACTTTTGAGTACAACGTGTCCTGGTTAAGAAGCGATTAGCTCTGGAATGTAGAAAGACTAACAATTCTGGGTAGCGGACTTGTCTGTACACGACACTTTCTTTCATCGTAAGTCTTCCAATACTCTAGTTCATGTCACTCACAAACACACACACTCACACACTTCCCTAAATCCTCCGTGCAATATCGCAACAATCAGGCATGCTGACTCAGCTGTTGCTCAAACGTAGAGCTCGTTCCAGCTAAGGAAATTTATAAAAAACATCTAAACATTTTCATTTGGCTTTCTGAACAATGAACACAAAACCCCTGTTATTTATTTGTTAACCATGTGTGAGATTTATGACAGCATTGTTCAGGAATGTACTAACAAGCTTGGGAAAGTATGAGAACAAAAGAATTCACACGTTTTTATTTGTCCCCAGAATGGGCTTTTTTTATTCAGCCTAATTCTGTTTTTTTATCTGATGATCTGCTGAAAACCAAAATGACTTTATTTTGTCTCATTTGTAACTGCGCAGTTGAGGGTAAAAGGTTCTTTCTCCAGGGCTCAGCAGTGGCAGAGTGGCAGTCCTGGGATTTGAACTCGTGACCTTCTGATCTGATCCAGCGCTTGAACCGCTGAGGTACCAGCATTTTAAAGACCGGGTAAGAGACGTGGCTTCTTTGCTACATAAAAGTCGACTGATTGACCGCTTCTTTACTTCTCTGCTGCCATCTTTAAAAGGAACATCTGATCGTTTATGTAAATCTGCTAATCAGGCAACAGCTGTGCGATGCATCCAGTGATGCGGATACGGGTCAAGACCTTCAGGGATTACATCATACATCAGAATGGTGATCTCAGCGATTTCCTTTCATCCAATCCAGACACACCTTTTTGATGAGAGATGTCAAAGTTTAACAGCCATTATAATTAGAACCTACAGCAACAGAAAAGAAGTGCGAAGAAACACTCTTTACAACTATAAATTGGCCTACTAGCTAATATTAGCAAAGGTTGATAGTTAATTAGTTAGTTAGATAGTTAGCTGACTTTTCATGATATTTGAGTATAAGGTTTTCTTTAGTAAAACTTTATTCTTGTAAGATATCCAGAAAACAGCTAGGTTTTCTGTCGATTTACACCGAATCAGCAGTTAAGGAAAGTTAAGTACTGTTTATTTTCTCCTTTTTTTCAGTTTAATTACTGCTTATTTTAGTTGACTAATTGTAATCTTGCATCTCTGAATACCTTTTGTGTGGTTTATAGGAAAGACAGGAAATTTGGTCAGCAGCAGCGAAACCATGTGCTTAAAAATATCCTAAACAAGATTTCTGATAACTCTTTTACGTTTCTACAGATGTGATTTTGTGATATCTGGCAACTAAATCAAATCCTTTTGTAGAGAAAAAAGAAAGAAAGAAAGAAAGAAACAAATTACATTACACAATATTACAGCTCTGGTGAGAAATCAGTGTGTCTGTGTGGAATTATTGATGCTGTTGATAGAAGTTAAATGAACTTGACCCACATTTTAACAACAATGCTTCAATACTTTGTATTAATCCCACAGCCACAAATACAAGCTTGACAATTTTTTTTCACAGCTCAGTGCAAATACAATCTTGGTTGTATGAAATGAGGTACGTTTTCAACCCATAGATCAGTTTTCTGAAACAAACATAGATATTATACAACACTTTTTCAGCATACACACCTACATACATACACATGCACACACACACACACGTTAAAATACAACACGTCGGCACACAAAAGGTCTGTTTTTTGGAGGGGTTTTCCATTTAAATTAATAACACGATTCACAATTTAGCACAAGAGCTTAAGGGTAAGTGAACATGTCACAAAGTGTCCCTGCAATTAAATCCCATTACGTCCTACCGACGCAAGAATGATCCGTCTGTGCGGTTCGGCTTTATTGACCTTCCCTTGAAGTGAAAACATGACTGCGTTCCACTGCTGCCTGGGTAAGATGCATAAAAAGCCAACATGGGTGATGATGCGTGTAGACACACAGGATTTGGGTTACAAACCTGGTCCATTTTGTCCGTGCTAGATATCCGTAACACACCATAATGTCATTCAGTCTCTTATATGGAATTTCCAGAACATTCATATTGTCACGGTGTCTGTTATGACCTTTTTTATTTTAAAGTGCTGACAGAATTCTGTCTTTACTCTAAAAAATACTTTAGTGGTTTCAAAAGAACACAACAACAACAATCACTGTGGAGTTTGTATCTTTTGGCCAATCAAAATGGCCTGGTTCTTAGGGACTCTATATTAGCCTTACAAAAAAAAATAAAACATACAATCTCTCATACAAATCCTTGGTCATATCATCTGAGCAGTTTTTTTTAGATGTGTGACTTCAGTGATTACGGGGATATTTTGGCACTGATCAGTCGGTCCTTCAGAGATTTTAGCCAACGAGGTTCTATAAATCGAGTTCCGGTTTCCGGCTTTGCACAGTGCCCCTAAAAGGAAGCGTAGCCTAGAAGGGCTGAGGATGATAAACACCCAAGGGTCAATGATGGAGTTGATGGAGATGAAGCGCAGCGCGATAAGGTCAGTCTTGCTCTCGTTGCTCCTCTGGATGGAGTTAATGTACACCCGGAACTGGGGAGAAAGGAAAACAAGGTGGCGTTTAAAATCACTGAAAGCCTTACTACATGGACAAGACAATATGATGACAAGAAAAAAAAAAAACATTTAACATTAACATTAACATTGGTGTTGACGCTGAGGTATTACTATTGTAAGAAAGTTCTGGAAATTTTTGAGAACAGTATTCAGACAAAAGGTACAATCTGGCAAAAAAAGACTAAAGCCCTGCTGCATCGCTCACTTAAGGCAGGAATGGTTAAAGCAAGGGTTAAATCCAATGTGGGTGATTCTTTCTAAAAAAAGAATTACTTCACAAAATGAAATACGGACAGCATTAAAGATCACATGTTAATTAAATAAATAAAGATTGGGATGTCAGAAAACTTTACTCTTTCCTTCAAGCTTGAGATCATTTTCTTTCTCCTTGCCTACTGTAAAAATGCCTACCGTAACTAATAACTATGACAATAGCATAGCAAACAAATGCTAAACTCTTACGAGAATAACGAAAACAGACCACATGCATGAGAATTGTCAACCTGTCGCAAGTATTTCATTATAAACACATTTTAATGTGTTTCAGAAGAGAGTTTTCCTTTAAAGGCAGTGTTTATATGGCTACATTAGCCTGGCATTAACCTGCAAGGGTTTGTTCCAAGCATCAGCTGTTACACTGACACACAGGAGAACCAGCAGTGCAAAAGAGCATAACACAGCTTTGTTTATTTTCCAATGAAACTCTCAATTGCTAAGCTCATGAATCATTTGTCACAAGGCCAAATGGGTTACTCGATTCAGAAGTTAGGTCAACCTGACTGGTGGTTAATATGAAGCTGATATAAAAGTAGACACTTTAGGATTGAATAATTTGAAGTATTTGTTTTTATCTAGCTTACTTGGGCCAATATATTCATAGAAAAGTTCCAAAAAAACGTATTTTTTCCCACACAAATGTTTCTATCTTTAAAGTAAACATTGATATCGTATATTTGAAGGTGTAAAATTTAATTGCGCTAAAATTCTGTGTAAATGTTTCTAAACAAAGCCTCATTTTATATCAGATTGGCGAGAAAATTTCAAGAGGTTCTCTCAGACGTTCACTGGTACGCTAGTTTAGTTCAGAATTAGTAGCAAGCCTGTGGTTAACAGTACTCTCTTTGTAAACAGCTGACTTTTTCCTACACCCTGCGAAGTAAAACCACAAACGATGTCTATACATTTGCAAAAGCAAAAAGCAAAAAAAAAACAAAAAAAAAAAACCTAAAATGGTACATGCCTCCTTTTTTTTATATTATCTGCAGTGAATGTAGTATCTATCTGAATGTAGTATCTATCTGAATGTAGTATCTATCTGAATGTAGTAATATCTGAATGTACTATGTAGTAGAATGTAGTTATCATTGGTATCATTTAATTTAATTTTTGTTCATCAAACATGTTTCTTTTGGGTTTTTTTTCTGCTGTGGCAAAACTAGGGTGTGCAGAACTGATATACATGTTGGCCCTCAAACCACCGTGTGGCTTATTGTTTACCTTTTGACCTACTTCAACTTGTTTCTTGAATCTACATCATGGTTACAAGTGACTTTTCTTTTAAATCAAATTCCACCTTGTTGGATCTTGATCACGATCGGATTTTATTAATGGTTGGTCCGATGACTTTTTTTTTTTTAAAACATGCCTTAACCCTTATCATCACTTCACTGGCTTTTCATGGAAATCAGATTTTCAATCAATATAAAAAAAATATATTTTCTGGCTGCGAGTCTGATCTAAAATGAGTCAGGACTTTTTTGAATTTATAATTGAAGTACATCCAGTTAGTTCCAGGTGTATGAAACAGAGGTAAAGCTCGAACCCAGGCCGCTGGTGATATGAGGCATGCTTTAATCAAGTTCGAAAAAATGCTATACTTATTTCTACCAGATAGGATTTGCAAATGGAGTTGGATCACGTTAACTGATCACTTAAACTAGTCATTAATAACGTGATTACCTGGCTGCATCCCAAATGTCCTACTACACACTATATAGTACATTTAGACTATGCACACTACTGTATAGTGTATGAATTTCGGATACATTCTCATCCAGAGTGAGCGCCTGGTAACCCCGCCACCTTCCACTATTTAAAGCAAAGCTGCGATCACATTGCGAGAGCGTGAAGTGTCCGAAATTCCACACTTTATTTATTATTTTATTTCCATCTAAATAAGTGCATCATCCTGGCACTTGAAGTGCACTAATTCTTTTATTTGTACTATAAAACACAATAGAAGAGTGCATAAGTATGCGATCTGTGACGTGTGTAATGAAATCACATCAAATATTTATTACGTAAAATTTATGATATGATCTTTTAATCTGATTGACCACATTTTTTTCAGCATATACAGAGTAGACAAATGCCAGTAGTTAATTTATGAGTAGTTACAATGTTCAGCACTAGTATTTGTAACTATAGCAGCACAATATGTGGTGAAAAAAATTCTATTTAATGTTTCTCGGCTTAATGGGGTTTGAACATACCCACATGGGCTCAGTCAGTGTGTTACAGTCATCTCTCTTTTACTGTTACTGCGGAGGCCGTTATCCAGAACGACTTTTTTTTTCTTTTTTCTTTGGTATCTCATACCATGGCTGTGAATCCGATTATCATAAAACACACCAAAAGCAAACATCCTGCTCCACTTCCTGGATGTCTCATTCAAACACCAATAAAGAAATGTCCAGTCTTAACACTGATGTGTTTATTATGACAGATCTTAAGTCACCTGTTTGCACATTTTAGATTTTTTTTGATCCGCCACACCCTTGTCAACCGCCACGGTCGTTCTTAGCTTAGAGCTTAATTCATTTTTAAACCCACTACACTTTTAAAGATTCGAAACCAAGTGTAAAAAAAAATACTTTGGACAAGTGGTATATTACTACATATCAGTCTAAACGTAGTCGCATAATCCATTGTTACAATGTCGTTATGAAATGTCGTATAAGCGGAGATGCTTTAATTGACATCTGTTCGTACACAAGGATGCATCACAGAGGCATTTCTGAGGCTTTCCCATCATCAGTAAGCTGATTAAGATCGATGAATTGAATTTACTGTAAGCTGCAAGGCAAAGAATGATTGCACGGCTGAAGATGTTTGCAGGTGGTGTGTTTACAGGAAGTTTTGCACATTTACAAAAATGATGTCTGAGCCGCAATGCAGTGATCTAATATGTTGCCACTTTCCTTATCTTTTGCATTTAAAAAAAAAACAAAAAACTTTCATTGTAACTTTGAACAAATGTTTTAAACTCATGGTATCTTAAGTATGTAACCTAGTGAACCAGCATTAATGTATTCAATGTTAGAGATTTAAGCACTTATGTACGTCGCTCTGGATAAGGGCGTCTGCCAAATGCTGTAAATGTAAATGTAATGTAAATGAAGCATGCGGTCGAAATTAAAACACTGTTCGGCTCAAGAGACAAATTTGACATTGTCGTGACCTTGATTTTAATCTTCTAGCAAGCTTTTACCTTATAGAGGCTGAAAAAAGTGATGGGTTTCATTAATTTTTACTTTAGATATTTTGGAATTTGTAAACTTTAACTAGATGTCTTCTCTGTGATTGCTAGCAGTTTTTCACTAAATTCGCCTGAGTCTGATACATTTTTTGCGGTTCCAAATGCGTAATTCCAAAACAATTTGTTTCAATTAATCCAGCCGTAGCCATGCTGTTACAAAAATTCCCCACAGGACTCCAGGTTCAGGGATGTTACTTCATCACGGGTGTGAGAATTTGTTCCACAGGGGTTGCCAGATCTGGCTTTGTTACTAGTGAAATAAAGTCAGCAGGAGTCATTTCAGGCAAGACTCACAGATTCATTGATTGATTCATTTCAAGTTAGCCAAGTTGTATCTGCACAAAGAGAACTACGAATGAAAACATAAATAAACTGTGACTTTTGACACTTTTCTATCAAAGAGAAAAGTTAACTTGGTTAAAAAAAAAATGTTAAAATCTGGCTTGCAAATTTGAAGATCTTCTCTAGAATCGGGGGAGATGGGATAGCCTTCACATCCAACATACATTAATGAGTCCTGGTGGCCGTGATCCTGTCATCAGTGGTTGTCCTTTCTTGGACCAGTTTTCGTAGGTCCTATCCACATTTACATAGACGGCTGTGATCACAATCTGGCACTTGTCAAAATCTCTCAGATCCTTATGCTTGCTCTTTGCCTGGTTCATATTCGCACTACTGTCTTCAATGATTCGGCAGATCACTGGACACACCCACATTTAGTCGTCAAAGGTCTCTGTCACTCAAGTCAACAACTCTCGTTAAAAACAAACACTCTCTGGTCAAGGAGACTTGCTGTGTGTGTGTGTGTGTGAGAGAGAGAGAGAGAGAGAGAGAGAGAGAGAGAGAGAGAGAGAGTAGCATCTAACCTACGGACACGAAGCTTAATGGAAAAATTCTGCCTCGATTTAATTCCAACAGTCAAATTAATTTACAAATCCTTCTTATTACAAAAATGAAACAGCGCACATGCAGCTTGAAGGCGTCCAGTTCATCGTTTTTTCCAAAACAATCAGGATAACCACAAGATACCTGAGTTAACAGTGTACAAGAAAACCAGATGCTGTTGTCCCAAAGGCATACGAGTGCCATTAACACTGACTTTAATATAAACAGAAAGCTAAATCTGTGCTAACATTCCACCCATCAGGTAGTCTGCCTCGGTAATTTACATTTACTGCTTCATTTAAGTTTAAACCTAATGAGACAAACTCTAGTAAAGCTGTATTCATTTAACGTTAGTTCAGGGTGTACTGGAAACGTAGGAGTGTTGTTAATGAGCAACACTCCGCTCTGCAGCTGGGGCTTTTGGTCAGGAAGAATTTTTGCATTTAGAGACTGGAAATATTTCCTCAATGACCAAGCAGACATATTGTTATTCGTTATTTCCTGCCATGACAGGTTTATTAGGTACTTTGACGTTGATTAACATGATTGTTTTGACCCCAGTATTATTATTAGGTTATGAAAGTATAGTTTGATCAGAAATTACACTTGCATTTAAAGTGTCCCAGATGTCGACTTCCCGGTCAGGACGCCCTTCCTGGATAAAATTTAATTCTTTTGGTAAACAAATTAAAGTTTAAATGAAGAACAGAAACAGACCCATGACCCATCAGACCGTTTACGTAAAATTGTGTAAATTATATTTTGGCTGTAGTGTGTTTTATTTCATGTTGCAATGACTATTGAACTATCCTGAGGGTAGGTTTCGAGCAGCTTCTAAATGTTGCCAATGTAAAAGTATTAAGTGTCTTCTTTTTGCTATTTGGAGCCATTTTATATTTCGTTTTTCAGAATACCCGTGTTTTCCTGCTGTTATTTCTGCTTCCACACACAATAATTTCTAAAAAAACAAAATCAGCTGGTTCCAATTCCACGAAATAAAAAGAAATAATAATAATTTCTGCACTTTTATGGAAAAACAGGAAACAGACAAGCAGCAAGAAAGATGCAAGATGCAATTAATTAAGAAAGTTAAAATAATATCATTTTCAATGGTGATAAATCTTCAATCGTCTATTTATGAGTCAATGAATCAAATGAGTTTAGCAGTCAGTTTACACAGTTTAATCCTTGTGATTAAAGATAAATGATACAAATAATTCTATCACTCATCCAGTAGGTGTGTTAATCTACCTCATTTGAAAAAATAAATACATATTTTGAGTATGTAGTATGGAACAAAAATGATTCAGGAATCGACTCACTTCAACTCAGTCTGCCCCTATATGATTCACTACTCAGTGGTCGTGTCTCAAATAATCCCAAATAGTAACCTCAAATAATGCTGTTTCATCTGTTTTGCATCTATTATAGGGTTAAATGTTTAAAATTTAAATAGATCTAAAAAAGTGATCCTATCTGGAAGTAAATACAAAAAAAAGTATGACGTTAAACATAAAACTGAGGACGTAATTCAAATATGTTCACCAGTTCCACCTGACTGACTTCAGTAATATAAACATTGTCGGTGTTCATGTAACCAACATGAATTGATCTAATATGTTGCCACTGTAAAAGTATTAAGTGTCTTCTTTTTGTTAATTTATTAGTCAATGAATCAAATGAGTCAATTGAATCAAATGAGTTAAGTGAATCAAATGAGATTAGCGGTCAGTTTACACAGTTTAATCCTTGTGATTAAAGATAAATGATATACTTATTTGTATCACTCATCCAGTAGGTGTGTCAATCTACCTCATTTGAAAAAATAAATACACATTTTGAGTATGCAGTATGGAACAAAAATGATTCAGGAATCGACTCACTTCAACTTAGTCTGCTCCTATATGATTCACCACTCAATTTTCCACTGTGATTCAAACTGAATCTTGGATCATAAAACGATGCGGTCATATTGTTGGACTGACCTTTTTTCACACCCTTGATATCTACCGAGTACAATTTGTGGTGTAATCTGTAACTCTCTGAGCTACTGAAGTGCAATTAAAAGCTGAAATGGCTTTCAGGTTGATGGGATGAGTCAGCTAATGAGAGAGCGAGAGAGTGAATGTGTGTGTGTGTGTGTGTGTGTGTGTGCATCAGATAAAAGTTTGTAATAGTCCAGACCTCTGTGATTGCTCAATTTATCATAAAAATCACCCCTGATTGTGTCTTCTGAGTGAAATGTGATTACTCTGTGTGTGTGTGTGTTTACACAACTGAGTTCAAGCACATTTGTGTGTCTGTGTCAATACGCAGACTGGGGGTTATGGGTAAGCTTGCGACACACACACACCCTGATATGCTCATGTGCTGTCCTTCATTAAACCGAGTGCTGCGTCATTCACATCCACATTTAATGCATTTAGAAGATGCTCTAATTCAGAGCGACTTACATTTTATACAAAATTGCTCGACCTGGGATTCAAACCCATGAGCTTAAGATTGGTAGTCTGCATATTAAACACTAGGCTACCACATCCCGAATCCTGCATGTCAACCAGCCATCACGGGAATTCTGATTGGTCAGCAGGAAAACGTGTTGGAAAAACTTTCTGATGAGATGTCATGACCCTTCTGTGGTTTAACAAAGTTTTCCGAATAATATTTTTCCAAACACATTTCAAGTGTAAACAGTAATACACTATGCAAATTTCATTAATAGACGTGATGCAAACGACTCAAAGTCGAAACGTGTGAAGTGCTTGAAACAGATGTGTGATAACACTTTGTAATGAGCTATCATAAAGTTATGGCCAGGTTACGAGTCACTACAAGAACCCGGCTGTCAGTCGTTCTGTCAGTATATAGACTATATTAGCAGGTAGGACATGTTCTGTCTGGTTTCAGTTAGGGCAAATCTCTCATATAAAAGCTTGAGAATTATATCATGAAGTTATACAGTTGTGCTGGGAGCAAAATTTTCCCTCACACACACACACACACACACACACACACACACACACACACACACACACACACACACACACACACACACACACACACACAACCGTATTATCCACTGTGTGCCTGCGGCTGTCTCATTAGACATGCTCTCCTGACAGGTAGCATTTCAGTGAACTAATTGAACACCACCTTTTAAAGATTTTTTTTCTAATAAAGTCATGCATTCTGGCCTTAGAGAGCCTTGGTGATCATCTATATTGGATTTGATTGTGTGTGTGTGTGTGTGTGTGTGTGTGTGTGTGTGTGTGTGTGTGTGTGTGGTGTGTTTGCGTGTGTTCATTCCTCGGGCGATCCGACTGAAAATGCTACTCACTTTTTAATACTGTCATAAAGTTCCCAGAGAGTCCAGGTTCAAAATTCTGAACTGTCACTTGGGAGGTAAACACAGAGCAAACTATATGAAGAGGAGTCTGTACCTTTGGAAATGGGATCAGCTGTGATTGATGTTCTGCACAAATACTCCCACTTGAAGTTTTCTAACTAGCCTACTCATGAAGTTTTACGGGTCATGAGACTACTGTGAGGTCAGTCCAACCTTCTGCTTTTAGTTACGACACTCAGTGGTCGCCTCTCAAATAATCCCAAATAGTAACTGATCTTCTCTAATAATGCCGTTTCATCTGTTTTGCATCTATTATAGGGCTAAATGTCATTTAAATAGACCTAAAAAAAAAAAAAAAAAAGTGATCTTATCTGAAGTAAGTAAATACAAAAAAAAAAAAAAAATATGACATTAAACATAAAACTTAGCATGAGGACTTAATTCAAATATGTTCAGTTCCACTTGACTGACTTCGGTAATATAAACTTTGTCAGTGTTTATGCATCGAACACGAATTGATATAATATTTTTCAAACCCTGAATCTCATACCGGTGCTAAGACTCGAACCCACGACACGTGGTGTTTTACAGGGAACACGTTACCTGTGCCCTATTCTACCACAAATCATTTAATAGGCGCCTTGCTCAGGGGCCCACCAGTGGCAGCTTGGTGGACGTAGGAATCAAACTCACAACCTTCCGATTGGTAGCCCAACACTTTAACCATTAAGCTACCACATCCCTACATAAACCATATGCAACAGAAAACCATATGCAATGGAACCAACAAGTTCAGGGCCATTTTTAGCCCCACAACCATAAAACCGCTGAACTCTACACTACACCGCTAGGACCCTGATGTCTCACTGATTTATGAATATTATCTGTACATACACGGTATATTTATTGGTTCTTGTTGTACATACAATATACATAATGCACACATTTGCACAACAAATATAATTATATATTTTTAGACATATTGTGCTGGCTATACAACTGGCACATATTCAATATTTTTCTATCTATCTATCTATCTATCTATCTATCTATCTATCTATCTATCTATCTATCTATCTATCTAGCCTCGTAGCCTCAGCGCATAAACTTGGATGTGTGCATTTTTTAAACTTAATCTTGCCACCGCTAATAAAGATTTCTGTAAATCCTTTTTTTTTTTTTAAGTGTCTATTGTTAAATGAATTGCTATACACATAATGATCTGATCACTCAAGCTTCAGCTAGGGCACTTGAAAGTAGTCGGTTTCCAAAATGAGACCGGTTTTAGCTTACTTAAGGGCAAGTTTCATTCCAAAGGTTATCTAAAGGTTATTAGAGTCATGAGAATGCTGTGTGTGTGTTTGTGAGTGGGCCAAAAATCAATTCATTACATGCTCTACTGGGAGGTAGCATTTTTCTGTGATATTTCAACATGGCCCCTTAATGAACTTAATATTTACGTGCTCATGTACAGGTCTGATGGACTATTTATGACATGTCACGTCGAAATGCAGATGTTCGACTGGGTAGTGACACATTCTTAGTCATATGGAACGCGTTTCCTTGTTTTTTTTTCTGTCCCTTCAGAGTCTGTGTTCCCCTCTGAGGCTGTGTTCCTCTTTTCCCTTGCGGGGAACTTTCTGGAAATCAAACTCAGTAAGCCAACTTGTCTGCCCTTGTTCTGCACACTCCCTCTGCATGACATAATCAGGAAAAGATCTGCAATGCCATTAGCGCATTGGGACCTTTTTCTCCCTTTTTTTTTTTTAAATCCTGCCCTATGCAAGACTGAAGAAGACGAAGAAATTTAGGTAGCAAACCTTCAAGCTTTGAAATTCAATTTTCTCCAGCAGCCTTCTCCAACCCCTAGGAAATTCAACTCAAATATGTGAATATACGTGAAACTCTACATGCAATTCTTTGTGTGCAAGGTTTCAAATATGCAATTAGCATGACTGAAAGGCATCATGCGTCAATGCGTTCAAGTTAAATAATTATCTAAATACATGTAAAAGAAAGAAAGATCACAGTATTCCACTTTACTCCAGATATGTTTAGCATCTGAAGTTTGTTTACTAGCTTTTCAAAGCCTAATGTTGCTAACAAAGTTAGAAAAGATTACGGCTAGCACATTTTCACAGACGTTTGGACGTCTGCACTGCTTTACCAGAAAGCCAATTCGATGCTTTCAAAACTGTAAAAGTAGACGACTGACTTTGTACGAGCCAGTACGAATGTGCCATTTGCCCTTAATGAGATTTTGATAATGTTTTGATATTAGAAATCACTTCCTACTTAAATAATGCAGCGTAATTCGAGCTGTGATTTTCCCTCTCATTATTGTCACAGATCATTTCATGTGCATGCAGCTTTTAAGTGCCAATTATAAATATTTCACAAAATCAATAGGAGACTAATCTGAACCTAACCGAGCTGGAGGCTGAGAAGGAAAGGAGGAATATGATGATATGATATCGGTATTGTGATAGATTTTGGCTCAGTACACATTTTCTGAGATGTAGGATTTTTAATTCTAACAAATTGTACTGAATCTTTCAAATCAAATCTAATCTTTTTACAGACTTTCTCCACTCATTCTGCACTTTATTAATAACATCTCTACATTCATGCAGTTCTCTAATCAGTTAATGACAGAGATCAGACCTTTACGTTCATCTTGATCTGAGAATTGATCTGAACATGACCTAAAACTCTCGATCTGCTGACGCACGACCGAATCATTGAATGCCTGCAGAAATAAAGTGGACGGTGCATGTACATGTTATGTAATGCATTTTGCGCATCGTATCTTATCTCAGATCTCTTATCTATAAGTCTGTTTGAGCGGTTATCCTAGATGTTTTAACAACCTTCATTTTGCAGAGATAAGAAAAAACAAACACTCACTTCACTGATGATTAAAGTGTATGAGCAGTTCTATATATACACAAGTGTATACTGTATAATAATTTGACAAATATGTCGAATGTTATATATATATATATATATATATATATAAAATTTACAATTTACTTTTGTTATGTAACTTAAATTATCATGTAAAAAAGACTTAAGTTTGTTCAGCTAAAACAACAAAAGAAAACCCCACATGATTTACTTCAGCATATTTACTCTGCACAACAAATGAGCTGGTTTAAGGTTGACAAAATTATCTGTGTGTGTGTGTGTTTACTGGACTAGTTAAGGAGAGTGTCTAATTTTCCTCAGGGAGCAGCATTGTATAAATCCAACCTGGGGCAGATAAACGTTAGGGGCTTTTCTCGAGTGCACTACGGTGGATCCCTAGTAGTTTTTAAAATTAGGATGTCTAACCTTCCTTAGAAATATTTATATTGATCATGACGTCATTTCTTGTATGTAGTATTAACTTAGAATTATTAGCCAATCCAAGCGTTCGCTTTAAATTGAGGTTTAATCCAAACATCAAAAACATGACAGCCTATAAATAACAAAGAATAAATTAAGCAGCTCACGTTCAATTTCTAAGCCTAATATTTAGTCAGAACAAGTTCCTAATATAAAATATATGCAGAATAACCATAATTCGGTTTGTTCTAGTGTGTGTAAACAACTTGTTTAGATACAGGGAGTTTTCACTGTAAGCTATATTCCACTGCAAATTTATTTTAAAAGATTTCATCTAACCAAAATGTTTGTCTCATTATTTAAGTGGAATTTTCCAGATGAGTGAAGAACAACAGATTAGAGCCAAGATCAGAGTCATCTGTTATTGAGATTCGGATTAAACCCAAGAGGGCACTCAGCATTTCAGAACGAGCAGAACTTCATTGATAAAGGTGAGTGGGTTGGTTGTGCTTCACTTTGGAGACGCACTAAACATGACTGACACTTACCATTAAAGGCAGGCTGCATATGACAAATATAACCGTCATGATGACTAACACAATGAGAAACTCCACTTCCTGTGAGAGAGAGAAGGGTCTCCGGTCCTTCCGACTGCGGGTGACTGATGTTCCCCGGGCCACCCTGCGTCTCCGGTACATCAGCACCAGGTGATAAGCAACAAAGCAGTTGCAGGCGGCCACCGCGAGCACCATGAACAGCATGACGGTAGCGTACACGTTGGCGAACACCCGGTCAGCGCTTTTTTTCGGGTTCATATCGATGAAGCACCAAGTTCCAGGGCAGTACTGCACATAGTTACCGAACCCCGCGAACGGCAAGCAGCAGAAGAGCGCGCACAGCGCGTACATGCAGGGGATGGCGACGTAGCCGCAGCGCGTGGTCACGCGCCTCCCGTACAGGTACGGGTAACCGATCGAGAGGTAGCGCTCGACCGCCATGGCGAGGAGCAGCGAGAGCGTCGCCAGGCTGAAGAAAGTCATCGAGAAGCCAAAGTATTTACACGCGCTACCGTTTTTACTCATGGCAATCAGAGTGGTGTCGAGTGCGTGCGCGGTTTGTACGAGAGGGCTGATCAAACACGTGCCAGCCAAATCGGTGATCACGAGCGCGGTCACAAGCACGTGGAACAAGGTACGTCTCTGGTGCTCGTGTTGCTTGCGGCTGCGCTCTTTCCGTCGCCGCACCTCGATCAGCAGGAGCGCGGTTGCGTTGCCCAACACACCCGCTGCGAACATGAGCGCGCTGGCCAGCGGGCTCGCGTAATTCTCCACGACCTGCGTCTCATGACAGGTCTCGTTATCGGTGTCGTTCTCCCCGAGCATAACGTCCATTCACAACCTTTCTATTATTGTTTTTTATTTATTTATAGGCAAATCAAAGCGTAAAAATCCAAGAGATCTCCATTGAACCGGTAAAACTTTGGGTTCCTGAAGACACAGTGGAGTTTAGATGAGATTCAAATTAAACTCTAAACTTCATAAAGCCGAAACTTAAACCGAACAGCGCCGGTACAAACGTAAAGACGATCAAAAATCATTTCACGTGTCGTTTTATACATGATTGCTGTCAAAGGAACGCAATCCAAACCGCGCGGTGTCCTTCCAGTGGTGAGGTTCACGTGCGCGCCGTCCTGGTGAAGTTCTGAACTTGATGTCGAGGAGAAAAATGATTGACCGGGTTGCCAGATTGTTACCACTTTTTGTTTTGTTTTGTTTTTTTTTCCTCCAGTAGCATTGTAACCCCGCCCCTTTCTTTCGAACTGCGAATCGAAATGCATCTCTGATGAATATTCTGACAGGACAATAAAAAATACATACATACATACATACATACATACATACATACATACAAACAAAATAAATAAATAAATAAAAAAGAACCCGGACAACCCAAACTGCTAAAAGTTTCTAAACTAGTATAAAGTTTACTAAATGACTATGACTACTATCTTTTAGTGGCTTGTTTTTTTTTTTTTTTTAAAACAAAAATTAGTTTTAACATATAATTACAAGTCATATGAATTTAAACATTTTAAAAATATTCAAAATAAAAATGATTGTTTGTGTGGAATCGTATAAAAAGGTTAAAAAAGAAATTGGTGGCACAATTTCTAAAAAATTAATTAAAAATATTGTATAAGCCAGAGGCATGAGAATAAGTCAAAGACAAAACGTCTAGAAAGCAGCAGAAATACAGATTAATAATTGATATTGAAATTCTATTTATGATCTCAAGGTTTTTGCATCCTATATTTTCCCATAAAGGTGCACATTATGCATGACCTAATAATAGACAAGTAATGCCTATATTTTGTAAAAAGAAATGGTACTGCTTAGTGACACTATTCCAAAGTCAGTATCGTCCACCAGACTATTGATCTTTCCAAGGCAGAGAACGTGCTGAGAATTCTTTGCTTTGCCAAGTATGTGCTTCATGGTACAATTTGGACCAGATGGTGGTGTTTTGATCATCCGACATTCCCTGTCTAAACAGAGACTGTCCCAGAAGGTGCAGGATGTCATTACCTTGGTCTAAATGGACTGGAAGCCCAACCCACACTGTCACCACATTCTGTGAAGCACAACTTGGTACCTTGGTGTCACTGTGTACATAAGGTTAATAACCGCCACTCTCAATGGCGTCAGTGCAACCGTCATCTCTCAACCTTTCACCTTTCCTTTCGGTCCTAACATGGGTCTGTTCTTCACGACACCACCCCAGTTACACACAAAACTAACAATTGTTATAGAAATATTTATTGTTGCTTAAAGAATAATTTAAAGCATCATATCAAGTTTATTCTTTTTGTTTTTGCACTGTATTTCAGAGATTTAGATTTACAAAGATTTCTTTTTTTTGCTACTGTTAAACCTTTTTTGCTCTATTACTATTCACATGACTTCTAACATACCTTATCTACTTTCAGTCTAGGAAACAGCATGTGATAACAACTGATCATCAGAGATAAGGCCGGAGGAAGCATTTTACCTCTATTTGATGGTGACTCATTCAAGCCATTTGTTTTCCTGTGATGCCTCCTGTAGCTGGACCACTGCAACTGCAGACACTGATTGCAGATCTTGAAACTCGGATTATAATTATGAAGCCATGACCATATGAGATGGATTGAATGGGAATTTTAGAGCAGGGATGTTGTGCTGGAGTTGATTTTTTATTTCTGGTCTAAAATGCCATGACCTTTAAAAACTTTGAATCCTGAAACTCCAGGGAAATCAAGTGCTAACTGACTGATAAATAAAGACAGACATGTCAATAAATAATATTTATAATAAAATTATAGAATCATGTCCTATCTTATTCTTTTGTAACAGTTGCTACACTGTTGGTCTCCTTATTGTTTGTAAAGGGGGTAATATTTTTTATGTATATGGATAAAACAACTTTCCAATCCCTGTTTAATTTCCAAAATAAATACACAAGAACATTAATAAGGTGTGGATTTTGTTATGTGCACAGGATCATTGTAATGCAGGAACAGGTTTGGGTCTAATTTTGGCTCTATAGTTTGTGCTGTTTTGTCATTTACAATTTTCCTTGTTTGATATTTGTCTGTTTATAATCTGTAATGGAATTAACCACATGATGGCAGCACGAGCTCATTTTTAACACCAAAATGGACCTTAATAACTGAGGTCTCATAAAGGTGTATTAATTTATTCATTCATGTTAAAATTAAAGTAGTTAAAGCCAATTTCTGTGCACTTTATGAATCTTACAGATCTTTAGAATTGATGACAGAAATAAATTGTTAAAAGGATAAATAATAAATCTTAATAAATCTGATCCTACTATAAATGATTTGTTTCAATACATTTTAATAAGCACGAAGTACATATGTACCAAATGATTATTAATTATTTTGTAAATGTATGATTGTAATAAATATTTTCACGTGAAACTGTCTGAACTATAAGAAATGATATTAAATATTACACTAACACCATTTTTATTTAGGATATACACTAGTCCTACTATTAGTAGCAGTGTTAGTGATCTAAGTATAATAATATTTATAGTAGTTACTAAAGAATGATTAATAATATATTATAAGATCAATTTTATTTTCAGAGAAGCAAATAAAAAACTCCATAATCAGAATCAGATTTATTGGCCAAGTGTGTTGACACACACAAGGAATTTGGTTCCCTCAATGAAATGTAATCCAAACGAGAATAAAATGCAGATTGTGTCGGATTGTTATTAGAATTTATTTATTAATTTATGTATTGGATAAAAACTATGACATGTTTATTATTTCTGATCATATTTCTAATCATAGCTAATCACATTAAAGTGTTCTGTTTAATCTTAAGTGGGCGGTCCCTCTTATGTCAGACCACGCCTCCAGAGGAACGTCATGTGCAAGATATTACGGAAATTACACTCGGTTTTCTAACTATTGGTTCCTTTATTACGGTCGCTATTACATTAGAACAATAAAAAGTCATCAAATATTTTTTAAACTTTTTACGTCTGATAACTTGAAGTTGCTAAGTATAGGAAGTACCGCCTGTCAAAGGCAGCACAACCAATCAGCGTAGGGTATATATTGGTAACTCCCCCCAAATATGATCAGGGTTGCCAGATTGGTTAAGAATTCTGGTTTTTAAGCCAAATTAATATAGTGCCTATTTTTCACTTCTGACATTAATTTCTATTATTTCTAATTTTGTTGATCACATGTATTTTGTGATATATTATTGTGCTAATTTGTTACTGAAAACTTATCAGATTGTATATTTCTATTTCTAAACTATATTCTTTATTCACATTCATTTATACATATATATGGGAGGTCATGGCCTAATGGTTAGAGAGTTTGACTCCTAACCCTAAGGTTGTAGGTTTGAGTCTCAGGCTGGCCACGACTGAGATGCCTTTGAGCAAGTCACCGAACCTCCCAACTGCTCCCCGGGCACCACAAAATAAATAGCCGCCCACTGCTCCAGGTGTGTGTTCACGGTGTGTGTGTGTTCACTTTGGATGTGTTAAATGCAGAGAACGAATTCTGAGTATGGGTCACCATACTTAGCCGTATGTCACATCACTTTCACTTTAGATTAACTGCTTTATCCTGATCTTGGTTGCATGGAATCCAAAGACTAAACATAAGAACCAAAAGTCCAGGTTAGGGCTGGATCTGTTCCAACTCCTTCTATAATCCTGGCTCTAACACCTAATCCTTACCCACACAATGCTGTGCAACATAAAACAACACATTCAGTATGCATATCCAGCCTGAAACACTGTCCACCCTGCGGATCTTTTGCTTGAATCTGGCCAGCTTCACCCAGGTAGGAGGAACTGGATCAGGTCTGAATCATCCCGCTGAATTTTGTTCTGCAGAAAAAAGGGAACTTATCATTTTCACACACATTCATACACTCATTAACAACTAGGGGCAAATCATTTAGCACACCTATGCTGCTCTACCTTGTGACCTAATAAAATAAAATGCTTTCCATTAAATCGTATGACTTTATGTGAATACAGAAACGAAGTGGACGTGCACAGAAAAGAGAAAAGACGTCATTACAAGAAGAAATGTCATCACTACAAGTTGCAAATTGCCAATTTAGATGCAAATATATTTTACTTTCACCACATATATGTGTGCACTCAGCTGCTACATGAGAGGCATGTTTCACACATGACGATCCCTGGATGGTTTACAAGTCAAATCCTTTCTGCCTTCAGCATGATTGTAATCATGATCTGTGAAACCTCACTCTACAGTCAAAGATATTTCCGAATCTAGAAAATTCAGAAGATTTTCTCATTTATACACTAACTTTAATAGGAGAACTGTTGTTGGTACACAGTAAAGGT